>NW_027591946.1:0-67968 GCF_964213995.1 Mustelus asterias
GTAGGGGGGATTGGTGAGGGAGGGGGGAGCGAGGGAGGGGGGTGTGGGGGGAGGGGGGAGTGAAGGGGGGAGGGGGATTGAGTGACTGGGGGAGGGGGAATGAGGGATAGGGAGTGAGGGAGGGGGGAATAAGTGTCTCGTGTTGATGCCGTGTGCCATTCCCGTGTTGATGCCGTGTGCCATTCCCGTGTCGATGCCGTGTGCCATTCCCGTGTTGATGCCGTGTGCCATTCCCGTGTTGATGCCGTGTGCCATTCCCGTGTTGATGCCGTGTGCCATTCCGGTGTTGATGCCGTGTGCCATTCCCGTGTCGATGCCGTGTGCCATTCCCGTGTCGATGCCGTGTGCCATTCCCGTGTCGGTGCCGTGCGCCATTCCCGTGTCGGTGCCGTGTGCCATTCCTGTGTCGATGCCGTGTCCCATTCCCATGTTGATACTGTGTGCCATTCCCATGTTGATGCCATGTGCCATTCCCGTGTTGATGCCATGTGCCATTCCCGTGTTGATGCCGTGTGCCATTCCCGTGTCAATGCGGTGTACCATTCCCATGTCGATGTCGTGTACCATTCCCGTGTCGATGCCGTGTGCCATTCCTGTGTCGATGCCGTGTGCCATTCCCGTGTCGATGCCGTGTGCCATTCCCGTGTCGGTGTCGTGTACCATTCCCGTGTCAATGCCGTGTGCCATTCCCGTGTCGATGCCGTGTGCCATTCCCGTGTCGATGCCGTGTGCCATTCCCGTGTCTATGCCGTGTGCCATTCCCGTGTCTATGCCGTGTGCCATTCCCGTGTCGGTGTCGTATACCATTCCCGTGTCAATGCCGTGTGCCATTCCCGTGTCGATGCCGTGTGCCATTCCCGTGTCGTGCCGTGTGCCATTCCCGTGTCAATGCCGTGTGCCATTCCCGTGTCGATGCCGTGTGCCATTCCCGTGTTGATGCCGTGTGCCATTCCCGTGTCGATGCCGTGTGCCATTCCCGTGTTGATGCCGTGTGCCATTCCCGTGTTGATGCCGTGTGCCATTCCCGTGTTGATGCCGTGTGCCATTCCCGTGTCGATGCCGTGTGCCATTCCCGTGTCGGTGTCGTGTACCATTCCCGTGTTGATGCCGTGTGCCATTCCCGTGTCGATGGCGTGTGCCATTCCCGTGTCGATGGCGTGTGCCATTCCCGTGTTGATGCCGTGTCCCATTCCCGTGTTGATGCCGTGTGCCATTCCCGTGTCGATGCCGTGTCCCATTCCCGTGTCGATGGCGTGTGCCATTCCCGTGTTGATGCTGTTCTCTTTTTTTCCAGTCACTATGTGGCGCTGATTCCCTCTGAGTTGCGGACGGACTCTGTGGAGAAGGTTTGTGTTCTGCTGCTGTCGGCTGTCGAATCCCCCCACCTCACTCTGACCATTCAGAATATCGAGACCAACAGCACAATCCTCCGGATGGAGTTACCGACCAGCACAGGGTTTAACTGCATCAATTTTACCGTAAGTCCTTTCGTCCATTTATCAGAGTCACAAGTCGGCTTACATTAACACTGCAATGAAGTTACTGTGAAAATCCCCGAGTTGCCACACTCTGGTGCCTGTTCGGGTTACACTGAGAGAGAATTTAGCCTGGCCAATCCACCGAACCAGCACGTCTACAACTAGGTTTAAGGTGAGAGGGGAGAGATACAGAAGTGTCCAGAGGGGCAATGTTTTCACACAGAGGGTGGTGAGTGTCTGGAACGAGCTGCCAGAGGCAGTAGTAGAGGCGGGTACAAGGTTGTCTTTTAAAAAGCATTTAGGCAGTTACATGGGTACGATGGGTATAGAGGGATCTGGGGCAAACGCGGGCAATTGGGGGAAGCATAGTTGTTTGAATAAAAAGGACAGCATGGACAAGTTGGGCCGAAGGGCCTGTTTCTACGCTGTAAACCTCTTTGACTCTATTTATCTAAATTAAACTCCATCTGCCACTCGTCGGCCCACCGGCCCAGTTGATCAAGATCCGGTTGCAATCCTAGGTAACCTTCGTCACTGTCCACTGCTCCACCAATCTTAGTGTCATCCACAAATCAACTGCATCATTATCCACCTTGAGAAAGAATTCTACCATATTATGGTCACTCTTCCCCAAGGATTCCCTCACAATTAGATTGCCAACTAATCCTTCCTCATTGCACAGCACCACCCAGTCCAAGATGGCCTGTTCCCTTGTTGGTTCCTCAACGCCTTGCTCCAGAAAACCATCCCGCACGCACTCCAGAAATTCCTGCTCGGTTGCACTGTGACTAATTTGACTCTCCCAATCCATGCGCAGATTAAAGTCACCCCGAATCACAGACGTCCCTGCGTTTCCCGTCTACTGCTTTTCCCCACGTTGCCGCTGCAGTTTGGTGGTCTGTGTACCACCCCCACCAATGTTTCTTTGTCCCTTGTTGTTTCTCAACTGGACCCATACAGATTCCACATCATCTGAGCGAGTATCCTCCCTCGATATCGTATCAATATCATCCATAATCAACAATGCAACTCCTCCACCTTTTCCTTTCCGTCTGTCCTTCCTAAACACCAAATAACCCTCAATGTTTAGTTCCCATCCTTGCCCATCCTTGGAGCCTCGTCTCCGTAATGTCAACTATATCGCGCCCCATTACATCTATCTGTGCCACTAATTCATCCATTTTGTTTCGAGTGCTCCGTTCAGGTACAAAACCTTCAGGTGAGCACTTTTAATGTTTCTTATCCCTCTCCTACTATTTTTTACCGTGTTCTTATCCGACTCTGGCCCTTGGTTTCTCTGCCCATCACTTCCCTTATTCTCCTTACTGTCTTTTTATCTTGTTGTTAATTCCCCCCACCGCTCCGAATCCTTACAAAGGTTCCCAACCCCCTGTCGTTTTTGTTTAAACCCTCTCCAACCACTCTGGCAAATACCTCCCCCCCCACCAGGCCATCAGTCCCGATCCTGCCCAGGTGTGATCTGTCCAGTTTGTACAGGTCCCACCCCCCCCAGACCTGGTCCCAAAGCCCCAGGAATCCGAAACCCTCCCCCTTGAGGTCTAATGATGTGGAGTTGCCTGTGTTGGATTGGGGTGGCCACAGTAAGTAGTCTCACAACACCAGGTTAAAGTCCAACAGGTCTAATTGGTAGCACGAGCTTTCGGAGTGCCGCTCCTTCATCAGGTGAGTGGAGAGTTGTGTTCACAAACAGGGCAGAAATAGACACAAACTCAATGGCAAGATAATGGTTGGAATGAGGAAGAATTTCGCACGGCCAATGCATCTAACCAGCACGCCTTTCGGACTGTGGGAGGAAACCCACGCAGACACGGGGAGGGAATGTGCAGACTCCGCACAGACAGTGACCCCACCCGGGAATCGAACCCGGGTCCCTGGCGCTGTGAGGCAGCAGTGCTAACCACTGTGCCACCGTGCCGCCCGGTGATGGGTTGAAGGAGATGGCAGAAAAATGTGCATTTAGAAAGGAATAAACTCATTAACGATAGTCAGCATGGTTTTGTGAGAGGGAGGTCATGCCTCACTAACCTGGTGGAGTTTTTTGAAGAAGTGACTAGAATGGTTGACGAGGGAAGGGCCGTGGATGTCGTCTATATGGACTTTAGTAAAGCGTTTGACAAAGTCACTCATGGTAGGTTGGTGCAAAAGGTTGGATCTCATGGGATAAAGGGGGAGGTGGCTAGATGGGTGGAGAACTGGCTTGGTCACAGAACACAGAGGGTGGTAGTGGAAGGGTCTTTTTCCAGCTGGAGGCCTGTGACTAGTGGTGTTCCGCAGGGCTCTGTATTGGGACCTCTGCTGTTTGTGATTTATATAAACGATCTGGAAGAAGGTGTAACTGGGGTGATCAGTAAGTTTGCGGACGACACAAAAATGGCAGGACTTGCAGATAGTGAGGAGCATTGTCAGAGGCTACAGAAGGATATAGATAGGCTGGAAATTTGGGCAAAGAAATGGCAGATGGGGTTCAATCCTGATAAATGCGAAGTGATGCAGTTTGGTAGAACTAATGTAGAGAGGAGCTATACGATAAATGGCAGAACCATAAAGGGTGTAGATACGCAGAGGGACCTGGGTGTGCAAGTCCACAGATCCTTGAAGGTGACGTCACAGGTGGAGAAGGTGGTGAAGAAGGCATATGGTATGCTTGCCTTTATAGGACGGGGCATAGAGTATAAAAGCTGGGGTCTGATGTTGCAGCTGTATAGAACGCTGGTTCGGCCGCATTTGGAATACTGCGTCCAGTTCTGGTCACCACACTACCAGAAGGACGTGGAGGCTTTGGAGAGAGTGCAGAGAAGGTTTACCAGGATGTTGCCTGGTATGGAGGGGCTTAGTTATGAGGAGAGATTGGGTAAACTGGTGTTGTTCTCACTGGAAAGACGGAGAATGAGGGGAGACTGAATAGAGGTGTATAAAATTATGAAAGGCATAGATAGGGTGAACGGTGGGAAGCTTTTCCCCAGGTCGGTGGTGACGTTCACGAGGGGTCATAGGTTCAAGGTGAAGGGGGGGGAGGTTTAACACGGATATCAGAAGGACATATTTTACACAGAGGGTGCTGGGGGCCTGGAATGCGCTGCCGGGCAAGGTGGTGGAGGCGGACACACTGGGAACGTTTGAGACTTATCTAGATAGAAACATAGAAACCCTACAGTGTAGAAGGAGGCCATTCGGCCCATCGAGTCTGCACCGACCACAATCCCACCCAGGCCCGACCCCCACATATTTACCCACTAATCCCTCTAACCTACCATCTTTGGACACATGAACGGAGTGGGAATGGAGGGATACAAAAGAATGGTCTAGTTTGGACCAGGGAGCAGCGCGGGCTTGGAGGGCCGAAGGGACTGTTCCTGTGCTGTATTGTTCTTTGTTCTTTGTGAATGGGGATGAGGAGCATATCAACCATGATCGAATGGCGGAGCGAATCTGATGGGCCGAATAGCCTAATTCTGCTCCGGTATCTTGTGATCTTTTATGGGGCAGTTAACATTTCTGCCTCACAGCGCCAGGGACCCGGGTTCACTTCCCGGCTTGGGTGACTGTCTTTGTGGAGTTTGCACATTCTCCTCGTGTCTGTGTGGGTTTCCTCCGAGCGCTCCGGTTTCCTCCCACAGTCCATAGATGTGCGGGTTAGGTGGATTGGCCGTGCTAAATTGTACCTCAGTGTCTAATGATATGCGGGTTAGGTGGATTGGCCGTGGTAAATGTGCAGGGATTATGGGGTGAGGAACAGTGTAACAGGCTGGAGAGAGAGGGGCTGAATGGGCTCCTCCTGTAACGGGCTGGAGAGAGACAGAGGGGCTGAATGGACTCCTCCTGTTGCTGTGTAACATTGTGGAGATGGGCTGAATGGCCTCCTGGTTCTCTGCTCCAATGTTGATCTGATTTGGGGATGTGTTTTCTGTACAGATTGGAGAGAGTGAGATGAGCCGTCACTCTTATAACACACTCTTATCCGTCTCTGTGAAAGGATCGGGAGAAAACCTCTCCGTCAGTGAGACTAAGATGGTGGTTTTGAGGAGATACGATTCGCTGACCTTCGTCCAGACTGACAAACCTGTTTATAAACCTGGCCAGATCGGTGAGTGTCCGTCCTCTGAGACAGCAAGTTCCGTGAGAGGGTGAGGGCGCGATGGTCACTCTGGAAGCATCACCCAGGTGACCAGAGCAAGGTCCATCATTAGGAAAGGGCCCACAACTCTGCTGTCCCACCCTCTCCCCCCCACTCTCTCCCCCTCTCAATCCCCCTCTCTCTCCCCCCCACTTTAGAACATAGAACATTACAGCGCAGTACAGGCCCTTCGGCCCTCGATGTTGTGCCGACCAGTGAAACCAATCTAAAGCCCCTCTAATCTACACTATTCCAATATCATCCATATGTTTATCCAAGAACCACTTGAATGCTCTTAATGTTGACGAGTCCACTACTGCTGCAGGCAGGGCATTCCACGCCCTTACTACTCTCTGAGTAAAGAACCTACCTCTAACATCTGTCCTATATCTATCTCTTTTACCACCTTCCCTGCACTTACTGAAAGATCTAAACCCCGGAACCTGCAACAACCATTCCTGTCCCTGCTCTATCCATGTCTCCGAGATTGCCACAACATCGAAATCCCAGGTACCAACCCATGCTGCAAGCTCACCCACCTTATTCCGGATGCTCCTGGCGTTGAAGTATACACACTTCAAACCGCCTTCCTGCCTGCCAGTACACTCCTGCGACTCTGAAACCTCATCCATGACCTCACTACTCTCAACCTCCTGTACACCGGAGCTACAATTCAGGTTCCCACCCCCCTGCTGAATTAGTTTAAACCCTCCCGAAGAGCATGAGCAAATTCCCCCCCCTGGATATTGGTATCCCTCTGGTTCAGGTGTAGACCATCCCGTTTGTAGAGGTCCCACCTACCCCAGAATGACCCCCAATTGTCCAGGTATCTGAATCCCTCCCTCCTGCACCATCCCTGTAACCACGTGTTCAACTGCTCTCTCTCTCCCTATTCCTCTCCTCACTATCACGTGGCACGGGTAACAAACCAGAGATAACAACTCTGTTTGTTCCAGCCCTAAGCTTCCACCCTAACTCCCTAAATTTCTGCCTTACATCCCCATCCCTTTTCCTACCTATGTCTTGAAGGTGGCAGCACAGGTGGAGAAGGTGGTGAAGAAGGCATATGGTATGCTTGCCTTTATAGGACGGGGTATAGAGTATAAAAGCTGGAGTCTGATGATGCAGCTGTATAGAACGCTGGTTAGGCCACATTTGGAGTACTGCGTCCAGTTCTGGTCGCCGCACTACCAGAAGGACGTGGAGGCATTGGAGAGAGTACAGAGGAGGTTTACCAGGATGTTGCCTGGTATGGAGGGTCTTAGCTATGAGGAGAAATTGGGTAAACTGGGGTTGTTCTCCCTGGAAAGACGGAGAATGAGGGGAGATCTAATAGAGGTGTACAAGATTATGAAGGGGATAGATAGGGTGAACAGTGGGAAGCTTTTTCCCAGGTCGGAGGTGACGATCACGAGGGGTCACGGGCTCAAGCTGAGAGGGGCGAAGTATAACTCAGATATTAGAGGGACGTTTTTTACACAGAGGGTGGTGGGGGCCTGGAATGCGCTGCCAAGTAGGGTGGTGGAGGCAGGCACGCTGACATCGTTTAAGACTTACCTGGATAGTCACATGAGCAGCCTGGGAATGGAGGCATACAAACGATTGGTCCAGTTGGACCAAGGAGCGGCACAGGCTTGGAGGGCCGAAGGGCCTGTTTCCTGTGCTGTACTGTTCTTTGTTCTTTGTTCTTGGGTGCCGATGTGAACCACAACTTGGGGCTGGTCCCCCTCCCCCTTAAGGATCCCGAAAACACGATCTGAGACATCGGGGACTCTGGCTCCTGGGAGGCAACACACCAACCGCGAATCTCTCTCGTTCCCACAGAATCTCCTATCCGTCTCTTTAACTATGGAGTCCCCAATGACTAATCCTCTACTCCTCTTCCCCCTTCCCTTCTGAGCCAGTGACCTTTCCCTCTCTCCCTCTCTCTCCCTCTCTCCCCCCTCTCTCCCCGCCCCCTCTCTCCCCCTCTCCCCCCTCTTTCCCCCCTCTTTCCCCCACTCTCTCTCTGCCCCCTCTCCCCCCCTCTTTCCCCCCCTCCCTCCCCCACTCTCTCCCCCACTCTCTCCCCCACTCTCTCCCCCACCCTCGCCGCCCCCTTGCCCCCTCGCCCCTCCCTCGCCCCCTCGCACTCTCTCATCCCCCCTCCTTACCCCATTAACCCCCGCTGCACCCCCCAGAAAATACCATTGCTGAGTCCCCCCATTATCGGTGGGGTCCCCATTGACCAGGAACTGAACCGGGACCCAGCCAGATAAACACTGTGGCTCCCAGAGCAGGTCGGAGGCTGGGAATCCTGCGGAGAGTAACTCACCTCCTGACTCCCCCCAAAGCCTGTCCACCATCTACAAGGACACAAGTCGGGAGTGCGATGGGAAACTCTCCACTCGCCTGGATGAGTGCGGCTCCCAACAACACTCGAGAAGCTCGACACCATCCAGGACAAAGCAGCCCCCCGCTCGATCGACACGCTAACCACAAACACTCACTCCCTCCACCACCGACGCACAGTGGCAGCCGTGTGAACCGTCTACAAGATGCACCGCAGCGACTCGCCAAGGCTCCTTCAACAGCTCCTTCCAAACCCACCACCTCTACCACCTAGAAGGACAAGGGGGGGGGCAGCAGACACATGGGGAACACCCACCGCCTGCAAGTTCCCCCCTCCGAGCCCCTCACACCATCCCGACTTGGAAACATATCGGCCGTTCCTTCACTGGCGCTGAGGTCAACCGGCCGGAACTCCCTCCCTAACAGCACCGTGGGTGTACCTACACCACAGGGACTGCAGTGGATTGGGTGGAAGGAAGTGAGTTCGAATTGTGGAGCCTGAGATTGATTCAGGATCGAAGGGCAATGAGTGGGTCTGGAACTCATTGAGGTGATGTGAATAATTTACACATGAGGCTCGTGAGGCTGAATGGCCTCATTCTGTTCCTGTGATGTGTCTCCCCCCCTCCCCCTCCCTCACTGCCACCCCCTGCCCCTGTCTGGGATTGGGGCTGAGCAGAGATCCCAGAGGCTGCTGGGCTCAGTCACTGACCTGTGGATCTGGGGTGGTGGCAGCTCCGGACGGGGAGGCTCTCAGCGTGTGGGATCTTACTGTGCATCTTCCTTTGTCTTTCAGTGAAGTTCAGGATTGTGACCTTGAATGACAGATTCATCCCCGTTCAGGAAGAGGTGAGTGACATCTGTCCATCCCTCCCTCCGTCCATCACTCTATCCATCCGTCCATCCCTCCCTCCGTCCATCACTCTATCCATCCGGCCATCCCTCCCTCCGTCCATCACTCTATCCATCCGTCCATCCCTCCCTCCGTCCATCACTCTATCCATCCGGCCATCCCTCCCTCCGTCCATCACTCTATCCATCCGGCCATCCCTCCCTCCGTCCATCATTCTATCCATCCGGCCATCCCTCCCTCCGTCCATCACTCTATCCATCCGTCCATCCCTCCCTCCGTCCATCACTCTATCCATCCGGCCATCCCTCCCTCCGTCCATCACTCTATCCATCCGGCCATCCCTCCCTCCGTCCATCATTCTATCCATCCGGCCATCCCTCCCTCCGTCCATCACTCTATCCATCCGTCCATCCCTCCCTCCGTCCATCACTCTATCCATCCGTCCATCCCTCCCTCCGTCCATCATTCTATCCATCTGTCCATCCCTCCCTCCGTCCATCACTCTATCCATCCGTCCATCCCTCCCTCCGTCCATCACTCTATCCATCCGTCCATCCCTCCCTCCGTCCATCACTCTATCCATCCGGCCATCCCTCCCTCCGTCCATCATTCTATCCATCCGTCCATCCCTCCCTCCGTCCATCACTCTATCCATCCGTCCATCCCTCCCTCCGTCCATCATTCTATCCATCCGGCCATCCCTCCCTCCGTCCATCATTCTATCCATCCGTCCATCCCTCCCTCCGTCCATCACTCTATCCATCTGTCCATCCCTCCCTCCGTCCATCACTCTATCCATCCGGCCATCCCTCCCTCCGTCCATCATTCTATCCATCCGTCCATCCCTCCCTCCGTCCATCACTCTATCCATCCGTCCATCCCTCCCTCCGTCCATCACTCTATCCATCCGTCCATCCCTCCCTCCGTCCATCACTCTATCCATCCGTCCATCCCTCCCTCCGTCCATCATTCTATCCATCCGTCCATCCCTCCCTCCGTCCATCACTCTATCCATCCGTCCATCCCTCCCTCCATCCATCACTCTATCCATCCGGCCATCCCTCCCTCCGTCCATCACTCTATCCATCCATCCGTCCATCTGTCTATCCATCCACCTGTCCATCCCTCGATCTGTGCATCCCTCCGTCCATCCGTCCATCCAACCCTCCATCCGACCATTTTTCCATCCATCCCTTTATCCATCCGTCATTGATCTATTGATGTTCCCCCCCCCCCACCTGCCCTTCTTCCACCCCCCCCGATCCCTGCCCAGTGTCTCCCCCCCCGTGCCCACCCTCTTCCACCCCGCCCTGATCCCCGTGCCCACCCTCTTCCACCCCGTCCCTGATCCCTGCCCAGTGTCTCCCCCTCCCCCCGTCCCTGATCCCAGCCCAGTGTCTCCCCCCCCGTGCCCACCCTCTTCCACCCCGCCCCGATCCCTGCCCAGTGTCTCCCCCTCCCCCCGTCCTGTGCTCAGGACCACTGTGTGTTGTTCATTAGTTTGGGCGATTACTAATTCTGCTGCTTTCCGCTCTCTGTTCCAGTATCCTCTCGTCACTGTGTGGGTGAGTTCAAATCTCCAACTCAAGACCCCAGCGTCAACTCCACTCCAAGCCGAGAGCCAGCTGGATGGCCCCGCGGCTGGAGACACGGGATTGATCCGATATTAGAACATCGAACCTTCCCACCCTGGGCACAAGTGACATTAATCCCCTCAGAGAGAGAGCGGCCAAGACAGGGCAGGCTAAGATTTCCCACAATTCCTTCCATTCCGGAACATTCCCAGCAGTTTGCCAGCGGGTGAATGTAGCAGCGATTCCCAGGAAAGGAGGGAGGCGGGAAAGTGAGGGAATGCTGAGCCGGTTAGACTGACATCAGTCAGTCAGGAAAATACCGGAATCTATAATGAAGGAATTGTTCCCAATGCATTGCTAACAGCCTGAACATCATTGATGTACAGAGGGATCTGGGGGTTCGAGTCCATAGCTCCCCGAAAGTGGCCACACCAGCAGACAGGGGGGTAGAGAAGGCGTACGGCACCTTTATTGGTCGGAACATTGGGTCCAAGAGTCAGGATGTCACGTTGCAGCTTTATAAAACTTTGTTGAAGCCTCACTTTAGGAGCATTGCGTTCGATTCTGGTCTCCACATTACAGGGAGGAGGCTTTGGAGACGGTGAGGAAGAGGTTTACCAGGATGCTGCCTGGATTAGAGAGTCTGAGCCATAAGGAGAGGCTGGACAAACTCGGGTTGTTTTCTCTGGAGCGGCGGAGGGTGAGGGGAAGACCCGATAGAAGTCTATAAGAACAAAGAACAAAGAACAGTACAGCACAGGAAACAGGCCCTTCGGCCCTCCAAGCCTGTGCCGCTCCTTGGTCCAACTAGACCAATCGTTTGTATCCCTCCATTCCCAGGCTGCTCATGTGACTATCCAGGTAAGTCTTAAACGATGTCAGCGTGCCTGCCTCCACCACCCTACTTGGCAGCGCATTCCAGGCCCCCACCACCCTCTGTGTAAAAAACGTCCCTCTGATGTCTGAGTTATACCTCGCCCCTCTCAGCTTGAACCCGTGACCCCTCGTGATCGTCACCTCCGACCTGGGAAAAAGCTTCCCACCGTTCACCCTATCTATACCCTTCATAATCTTGTACACCTCTATTAGATCTCCCCTCATTCTCCGTCTTTCCAGGGAGAACAAGCCCAGTTTGCCCAATCTCTCCTCATAGCTAAGACCCTCCATACCAGGCAACATCCTGGTAAACCTTCTCTGCACTCTCTCTAACGCCTCCACGTCCTTCTGGTAGTGTGGCGACCAGAACTGGACGCAGTACTCCAAATGTGGCCTAACCAGCGTTCTATACAGCTGCATCATCAGACTCCAGCTTTTATACTCTATACCCCGTCCTATAAAGGCAAGCATACCATATGCCTTCTTCACCACCTTCTCCATCTGTGTTGCCACCTTCAAGGATTTGTGGACTTGCACACCTAGTTCCCTCTGTGTTTCTATACTCCTGATGACTCTGCCATTTATTGTATAACTCCTCCCTACGTTATTTCTTCCAAAATGCATCACTTCGCATTTATCCGGATTAAACTCCATCTGCCACCTCTCCGCCCAATTTTCCAGCCGATCTATATCCTGCTGTATTGCCCGACAATGCTCTTCGCTATCCGCAATTCCAGCCATCTTCATGTCATCCGCAAACTTGCTGATTACACCAGTTACACCTTCTTCCAAATCATTTATATATATCACAAATAGCAGAGGTCCCAGTACTTATACAAATAGCAGAGGTCCCTATACTTGGGGCATTGATAGGGTGAAGAGTTAGAAGCTTTTTCCCAGGGTAGAAATGATAATCACAAGGGGGCACAAGTTCAAGATAAGGGGGGAAAGGTTCAGTGGAGATGAGCGGGGGAAGTTTTTTTACACAGAGGGTGGTGGGGGCCTGGAATGCGCTGCCAACTGAGGTGGTTGAGACAGACACGTTAGTGACATTTCAGACTTATCTGGATAGGCCCATGAACAGACGGGGAACAGAGGGACACAGGTGGTTGGTCCAGATAGGACATGATCAGCACGGGCTTGGAGGGCCGAAGGGCCTGTTCCTGTGCAGTACTGTTCTTTGTTCTTTTACTCTTTGATGAGTGGCAGGGGGAGACAGAATCTTTTTCTCCCGAGTTGAAACGTCCAATACCCGGGGACACGCACTTAAGGTGAGAGGGGAAAGTTGAAAGAAGTTTTGATTTGATTTATTATTGTCATATATATTATGTTGTGCCTACGCACAGTCTGTTTTAACCCTAACACGATGGGCAAAGAATTGCGAGTAAATTTCTTGTAAGTACAACTAATGTTTACGTAAAACACACAATCAATCATCACCCACCCAACCAACGATAAGTTACCTTACAGAAAATACTAGAGTTCAAGTCCCGTACGCGACCTTGACTTAACTTTGCGTGACTGGCGAGTACCCAAGCAGATATTGGCCTTTATCTGTGCGTTGGTCTCGGTCATCCTCTGTGTAGTCTGGGTCGTTTGGTCTGGTCTGGCACTCTGGCTCTGGTCTTCCTTCCTTCTCGGGTGTGGTGCCTCTCCTCGTGCTGGTTGTCGCTGGCGACGGTCACCGGTGTTGTAGCTCGTTCGTGGGGTCAGAGAGAGAGAGAGAGAGAGATTCTCGGTCGTGCAGCATCCTTTATACCCCGTTGGGTTTCGCGCCCCTTTTGGCCATTGCCAACCAATCGATCAGGACTTGATCACCCTGATCGATGAAGTCCAATCGGGTGCTGCCACACCAATCTCTGGGTGTGTCCCCAACGGCCATGTCTGTAGGAGCTGGGGGCACGTAGAACACACACCTCCCTCCCAAATAAGGGGTTACAGCGCCCCTATGTCTGGTAAACAACCCAGTTTGACCAGAAAGGTCCTTTTGTCCTGGAGATGGCCCATATCCTGTGTATTCAGTCGTCTGAGCTGCAGCCTGTTTATCTCTGTTTTTTAGGCTACAGCCTGCCGTTTTAGTTCTTGCCCAATTGTCCCAGAGTGCTTTACAAATCGCCATTTTAGATGGCCCCTTTGGCCACAATTAGTATACAGTGAAAAGTATTGTTTCTTGCGCGCTATACAGACAAAGGATACTGTTCATAGAGAAGGAAAGGAGAGGGTGCAGAATCTAGTGTTACAGTCATAGCTAGGGGTGTAGAGAAAGATCAACTTAATGCGAGGTAGGTCCATTCAAAAGTCTGACAGCAGCAGGGAAGAAGCTGTTCTTGAGTCGGTCGGTACGTGACCTCAGACTTTTGTATCTTTTTCCCGAAGGAAGAAGGTGGAAGAGAGAATGTCCGGGGGTGCGTTGGGTCCTTGATTATGCTGGCTGCTTTTCCCCGAGGCAGCGGGAAGTGTAGACAGAGTCAATGGATGGGAGGCTGGGTTTGCGTGATGGATTGGGCTACATTCACAACCTTCAGTAGTTCCTTGCGGTCTTGGGCAGAGCAGGAGCCCCATACCAAGCTGTGATACAACCAGAAAGAATGCTTTCTATGGGGCATCTGTAAAAGTTGGTGAGAGTCGTAGCGGACATGCCAAATTTCCTTAGTCTTCTGAGAAAGTAGAGGCATTGGTGGGGCTTTCTTAACTATAGTGTCGGCATGGGGGGACCAGGACAGGTTGTTGGTGATCTGGACACCTAAAAACGTGAAGCTCTCGACCCTTTCTACTTGGTCCCCGTTGATGTAGACAGGAGCATGTTCTCCTTTACGCTTCCTGAAGTCGATGACAATCTCGTTTGTTTTGTTGACATTGAGGGAGAGATTATTGTTGCCGCGCCAGTTCACCAGATTCTCTATCTGTCTCTGTCTCATCATTGTTTGAGATGTGAGGGGCAGGTTTTTTTACACAGAGAGTGGTAGGTGTCTGGAACGCGTTGCCAGGGGTGGTGATGGAGGCAGATTCGATCAGGGTGTTTAAGGAGTTTTAGATAAGCACATGAATATTCGAGGAATGGAGGGATAGGGAGCGAGGGCAGACGGAAGGGATTAGTTTAATTTGGTGTCATGTTCAGTACAGCATGGTGGGCCGAAGGGCCGGTTCCTGTGCTGCACTGTTCTATGGAAGCGTAATGTGACCGGATCAAGTCGAGACGGTTTGACTGGAGGGGAACCCTTTGGCAGATTTCTCACAGTTTTGTGTGGATGTATCTTGCAGCGGAGACAAAGGGGGACCTGTAGATGTGTTGGCCCCGAGGTTTCTGAATTAAAACGCTCTGCTGGGGACACAGAGACTAAACACGAGTTCAATGTCTCCGACAGGACCCAGAGGGCAATCGGATTGGACAGTGGAAGGATCTGACGCCCAGGCAGGGAATTGTGGACCTCACCTATGACCTGATGCCAGAACCAATGCAGGGGTCGTATCGGATTGAAGTGCTGAAGAAGCAAGGAAAAGTGGAACATTCCTTCACTGTGGAAGAGTACGGTATGGAATCTGCTCACTGTGTAGGGGCTGGAGGAGGTTACAGAGATAGGGAGGGGTGTAGGGGGCTGGAGGAGGTTACAGAGATAGGGAGGGGTGTAGGGGCTGGAGGAGGTTACAGAGATAGGGAGGGGCTGTAGGGGGCTGGAGGAGGTTACAGAGATAGGGGTGTAGGACTGGAGGAGGTTACAGAGATAGGGAGGGGTGTAGGGGCTGGAGGAGGTTACAGAGATAGGGAGGGGCTGTAGGGGGCTGGAGGAGGTTACAGAGATAGGGAGGGGGTGTAGGGGGCTGGAGGAGGTTACAGAGATAGGGAGGGGGTGTAGGGGTCTGGAGGAGATTACAGAGATAGGGAGGGGGTGTAAGGGCTGGAGGAGGTTACAGAGATAGGGAGGGGGTGTAGGGGGCTGGAGGAGGTTACAGAGATAGGGAGGGGGTGTAGGGGCTGGAGGAGGTTACAGAGATAGGGAGGGGGTGTAGGGGGCTGGAGGAGGTTGCAGAGATAGGGAGGGGTGTAGGGGGCTGGAGGAGGTTACAGAGATAGGGAGGGGGTGTAGGGGGCTGGAAGAGGTTACAGAGATAGGGAGGGGGTGTAGGGGCTGGAGGAGGTTACAGAGACAGGGAGGGGGTGTAGGGGCTGGAGGAGGTTACAGAGATAGGGTAGGGGTGTAGGGGCTGGAGGAGGTTACAGAGATAGGGAGGGGTGTAGGGGCTGGAGGAGGTTACAGAGATAGGGAGGGGGTGTAGGGGACTGGAGGAGGTTACAGAGATAGGGAGGGGGTGTAGGGGGCTGGAGGAGGTTACAGAAATAGGGAGGGGGTGTCGGGGGCTGGAGGGGGTTACAGAGATAGGGAGGGGGTGTAGGGGCTGGAGGAGGTTACAGAGATAGGGAGGGGGTGTAGGGGGCTGGAGGAGGTTACAGAGATAGGGAGGGGGTGTAGGGGCTGGAGGAGGTTACAGAGATAGGGAGGGGGTGTAGGGGGCTGGAGGGGGTTACAGAGATAGGGAGGGGTGTAGGGGGTTGGAGGAGGTTACAGAGATAGGGAGGGGGTGTAGGGGGCTGGAGGAGGTTACAGAGATAGGGAGGGGTGTAGGGGGCTGGAGGAGGTTACAGAGATAGGGAGGGGTGTAGGGGCTGGAGGAGGTTACAGAGATAGGGAGGGGTGTAGGGGGCTGGAGGAGGTTACAGAGATAGGGAGGGGTGTAGGGGCTGGAGAGGTTACAGAGATAGGGAGGGGGTGTAGGGGGCTGGAGGAGGTTACAGAGATAGGGAGAGGGTGTAGGGGCTGGAGGAGGTTACAGAGATAGGGAGGGGGTGTAGGGGGCTGGAGGAGATTACAGAGATAGGGAGGGGGTGTAGGGGCTGGAGGAGGTTACAGAGATAGGGAGGGGTGTAGGGGCTGGAGGTGGTTACAGAAATAGGGAGGGGTGTAGGGGCTGGAGGGGGTTACATAGATAGGGAGGGGTGTAGGGGCTGGAGGGGGTTACAGAGATAGGGAGGGGGTGTAGGGGCTGGAGGAGGTTACAGAGATAGGGAGGGGTGTAGGGGCTGGAGGAGGTTACAGGGATAGGGAGGGGGTGTAGGGGCTGGAGGAGGTTACAGAGATAGGGAGGGGTGTAGGGGCTGGAGGAGGTTACAGGGATAGGGAGGGGGTGTAGGGGCTGGAGGAGGTTACAGAGATAAGGAGGGGTGTCGGGGCTGGAGGAGGTTACAGAGATAGGGAGGGGGTGGAGGGGGCTGGAGGAGGTTACAGAGATAGGGAGGGGGTGTAGGGGGCTGGAGGAGTTTACAGAGATACGGAGGGGTGAAGGGGC
This sequence comes from Mustelus asterias, assembly GCF_964213995.1. Lineage (NCBI taxonomy): Eukaryota > Metazoa > Chordata > Chondrichthyes > Carcharhiniformes > Triakidae > Mustelus > Mustelus asterias. Next base: position 16,591 of record NW_027591946.1, read on the forward strand.
TGGAGGAGGTTACAGAGATAGGGAGGGGTGTAGGGGGCTGGAGGAGGTTACAGAGATAGGGAGGGGGTGTAGGGGGCTGGAGGAGGTTACAGAGATAGGGAGGGGGTGTATGGGGCTGGAGGAGGTTACAGAGATAGGGAGGGGGTGTAGGGGGCTGGAGGAGGTTACCGAGATAGGGATGCAGGACTGGAGGAGGTTACAGAGATAGGGAGGGGTGTAGGGGCTGGAGGAGGTTACAGAGATAGGGAGGGGCTGTAGGGGGCTGGAGGAGGTTACAGAGATAGGGAGGGGGTGTAGGGGGCTGGAGGAGGTTACAGAGATAGGGAGGGGGTGTAGGGGTCTGGAGGAGGTTACAGAGATAGGGAGGGGGTGTAGGGGGCTGGAGGAGGTTAGAGAGATAGGGAGGGGTGTAGGGGCTGGAGGAGGTTACAGAGATAGGGAGGGGATGTAGGGGCTGGAGGAGGTTACAGAGATAGGGAGGGGGTGTAGGGGGCTGGAGGAGGTTACAGGGATAGGGAGGGGTGTAGGGGGCTGGAGGAGGTTACAGAGATAGGGAGGGGGTGTAGGGGCTGGAGGGGGTTACAGAGATAGGGAGGGGTGTAGGGGGCTGGAGGAGGTTACAGAGATAGGGAGGGGGGTGTAGGTGTTAGAACATAGAACATAGAAAGCCACAGCACAAACAGGCCCTTCGGCCCACAAGTTGCGCCGATCATATCCCTACCTCTAGGCCTATCTATAGCCCTCAATCCCATTAAATCCCATGTACTCATCCAGAAGTCTCTTAAAAGACCCCAACGAGTTTGCCTCCACCACCACCGAAGTCAGCCGATTCCACTCACCCACCACCCTCTGAGTGAAAAACTTACCCCTGACATCTCCTCTGTACCTACCCCCCAGCACCTTAAACCGGTGTCCTCTCGTAGCAACCATTTCAGCCCTTGGAAATAGCCTCTGAGAGTCTACCCTATCCAGACCTCTCAACATCTTGTAAACCTCTATCAGGTCACCTCTCATCCTTCGTCTCTCCAGGGAGAAGAGACCAAGCTCCCTCAACCTATCCTCATAAGGCATGCCCCCCAATCCAGGCAGCATCCTTGTAAATCTCCTCTGCACCCTTTCAATGGCTTCAACATCTTTCCTGTAATGAGGTGACCAGAACTGCGCGCAGTACTCCAAGTGGGGTCTAACCAGGGTCCTATAAAGCTGCAGCATTATCTCCCGACTCCTAAACTCAATCCCTCGATTAATGAAGGCTAGTACGCCGTACGCCTTCTTGACCGCATCCTCCACCTGCGAGGCCGATTTAAGAGTCCTATGGACCCGGACCCCAAGGTCCTTCTGATCCTCTACACTGCTAAGAATGGTACCCTTCATATTATACTGCTGCTTCATCCCATTGGATTTGCCAAAATGGATCACTACACACTTATCCGGGTTGAAGACCATCTGCCACTTCTCCGCCCAGTCTTGCATTCTATCTATGTCTCGCTGCAGCTTCTGACATCCCTCCCTGTTGGAGGAGGTTACAGAGATAGGGAGGGGGTGTAGGGGCTGGAAGAGGGTACAGCGATAGGGAGGGGTGTAGGGGGCTGGAGGAGGTTACAGAGATAGGGGTGGAGGACTGGAGGAGGCTACAGAGATAGGGAGGGGTGTAGGGGCTGGAGGAGGTTACAGAGATAGGGAGGGGGTGTAGGGGCTGGAGGAGGTTACAGAGATAGGGAGGGGTGTAGGGGCTGGAGGAGGTTACAGAGATAGGGAGGGGGTGTAGGGGCTGGAGGAGGTTACAGAGATAGGGAGGGGGTGTAGGGGGCTGGAGGGGGTTACAGAGATAGGGAGGGGGGTGTAGGGGCTGGAGGAGGTTACAGAGATAGGGAGGGGGTGTAGGGGCTGGAGGAGGTTACAGAGATACGGAGGGGTGAGGGGGCTGGAGGAGGTTACAGAGATAGGGAGGGGTGTAGGGGGCTGGAGGAGGGTACAGAGATAGGGAGGGGGTGTAGGGGCCTGGAGGAGGTTACAGAGATAGGGAGGGGGTGTATGGGGCTGGAGGAGGTTACAGAGATAGGGAGGGGGTGTAGGGGGCTGGAGGAGGTTACAGAGATAGGGGTGTAGGACTGGAGGAGGTTACAGAGATAGGGAGGGGTGTAGGGGCTGGAGGAGGTTACAGAGATAGGGAGGGGCTGTAGGGGCTGGAAGAGGGTACAGCGAAAGGGAGGGGTGTAGGGGGCTGGAGGAGGTTACAGAGATAGGGGTGGAGGACTGGAGGAGGCTACAGAGATAGGGAGGGGTGTAGGGGCTGGAGGAGGTTACAGAGATAGGGAGGGGGTGTAGGGGCTGGAGGAGGTTACAGAGATAGGGAGGGGTGTAGGGGCTGGAGGAGGTTACAGAGATAGGGAGGGGGTGTAGGGGCTGGAGGAGGTTACAGAGATAGGGAGGGGGTGTAGGGGGCTGGAGGGGGTTACAGAGATAGGGAGGGGGGTGTAGGGGCTGGAGGAGGTTACAGAGATAGGGAGGGGGTGTAGGGGCTGGAGGAGGTTACAGAGATACGGAGGGGTGAGGGGGCTGGAGGAGGTTACAGAGATAGGGAGGGGTGTAGGGGGCTGGAGGAGGGTACAGAGATAGGGAGGGGGTGTAGGGGCCTGGAGGAGGTTACAGAGATAGGGAGGGGGTGTATGGGGCTGGAGGAGGTTACAGAGATAGGGAGGGGGTGTAGGGGGCTGGAGGAGGTTACAGAGATAGGGGTGTAGGACTGGAGGAGGTTACAGAGATAGGGAGGGGTGTAGGGGCTGGAGGAGGTTACAGAGATAGGGAGGGGCTGTAGGGGGCTGGAGGAGGTTACAGAGATAGGGAGGGGGTGTAGGGGGCTGGAGAAGGTTACAGAGATAGGGAGGGGGTGTAGGGGCTGGAGGGGGTTACAGAGATAGGGAGGGGTGTAGGGGGCTGGAGGAGGTTACAGAGATAGGGAGGGGGGTGTAGGTGTTGGAGGAGGTTACAGAGATAGGGAGGGGGTGTAGGGGCTGGAAGAGGGTACAGCGATAGGGAGGGGTGTAGGGGGCTGGAGGAGGTTACATAGATAGGGAGGGGGTAAAGGGGGCTGGAGGAGGTTACAGAGATAGGGAGGGGGTGTGGGGGGCTGGAAGAGGGTACAGCGATAGGGAGGGGTGTAGGGGGCTGGAGGAGGTGGCAGAGATAGGGAGGGGGTGTAGGGGCTGGAGGAGGTTACAGAGATAGGGAGGGTGTGTAGGGGCTGGAGGAGGTTACAGGGATAGGGAGGGGGTGTAGGGGCTGGAGGAGGTTACAGGGATAGGGAGGGGGTGTAGGGGGCTGGAGGAGGTTACAGAGATAGGGAGGGGGTGTAGGGGCTGGAGGAGGTTACAGGGATAGGGAGGGAGTGTAGGGGCTGGAGGGAGTTACAGAGATAGGGAGGGGGTGTCGGGGAGGGAGGAGGTTACAGAGATAGGGAGGGGGTGTCGGGGCTGGAGGAGGTTACAGAGATAGGGAGGGGTGTAGGGGCTGGAGGAGGTTACAGAGATAGGGAGGGGTGTAGGGGCTGGAGGAGGTTACAGAGATGTGTAGGGGCTGGAGGAGGTTACAGAGATAGGGAGGGGTGTAGGGGCTGGAGGAGGTTACAGAGATAGGGAGGGGGTGTAGGGGGCTGGAGGGGTTTACAGAGATAGGGAGGGGGTGTAGGGGCTGGAGGAGTTTACAGAGATAGGGAGGGGTGTCGGGGCTGGAGGAGTTTACAGAGATAGGGAGGGGGTGTAGGGGCTGGAGGAGTTTACAGAGATAGGGAGGGGGTGTAGGGGGCTGGAGGAGTTTACAGTGATAGGGAGGGGGTGTAGGGGCTGGAGGAGTTTACAGAGATAGGGAGGGGGTGTAGGGGCTGGAGGAGGTTACAGAGATAGGGAGGGGGTGTAGGGACTGGAGGAGGTTACAGAGATAGGGAGGGGTGTAGGGGCTGGAGGAGTTTACAGAGATAGGGAGGGGGTGTAGGGGCTGGAGGAGTTTACAGAGATAGGGAGGGGGTGTAGGGGCTGGAGGAGGTTACAGAGATAGGGAGGGGGTGTAGGGGCTGGAGGGGGTTACAGAGATAGGGAGGGGGTGTAGGGGCTGGAGGAGGTTACAGAGATAGGGAGGGGGTGTAGGGGCTGGAGGAGGTTACAGAGATAGGGAGGGGGTGTAGGGGGCTGGAGGAGGTTACAGAGATAGGGAGGGGGTGTAGGGGCTGGAGGAGGTTACAGAGATAGGGAGGGGGTGTAGGGGGCTGGAGGAGGTTACAGAGATAGGGAGGGGTGTAGGGGGCTGGAGGAGGTCACAGGGATAGGGAGGGGGTGTAGGGGGCTGGAGGAGGTTACAGAGATAGGGAGGGGGTGTAGGGGCTGGAGGAGGTTACAGAGATAGGGAGGGGGTGTAGGGGGCTGGAGGAGGTTACAGAGATAGGGAGGGGTGTAGGGGCTGGAGGAGGTTACAGAGATAGGGAGGGGTGTAGGGGCTGGAGGAGGTTACAGAGATAGGGAGGGGTGTAGGGGCTGGAGGAGGTTACAGAGATAGGGAGGGGGTGTAGGGGCTGGAGGAGGTTACAGAGGTAGGGAGGGGTGTTGGGGGCTGGAGGAGGTTACAGAGATAGGGAGGGGTGTAGGGGGCTGGAGGAGGTTACAGAGATAGGGAGGGGTGTAGGGGCTGGAGGAGGTTACAGAGATAGGGAGGGGTGTAGGGGCTGGAGGAGGTTACAGAGATAGGGAGGAGGTGTCGGGGGCTGGAGGGGGTTACAGAGATAGGGAGGGGTGTAGGGACTGGAGGAGGTGACAGAGATAGGGAGGGGTGTAGGGGCTGGAGGAGGTTAGAGAGATAGGGAGGGGTGTAGGGGGCTGGAGGAGGTTACAGAGATAGGGAGGGGTGTAGGGGCTGGAGGGGGTTACAGAGATAGGGAGGGGGTGTCAGGGCTGGAGGGGGTTACAGAGATAGGGAGGGGGTGTAGGGGGCTGGCGGAGGTTACAGAGATAGGGAGGGGTGTAGGGGGCTGGAGGAGGTTACAGAGATAGGGAGGGATTGATAGAACTGAGGAATCTGGTGAAGGTTGGAGCTCAGACACTCACAGGACGGGTGGTGTACGGACAGAACTCTGTTTCCGGACGGAAGGAGGAACTCCGATTCTGATGAACTCATCTTCTTTCTTATTTAGTCTTACCCACAGCGGAACTGACGGTCAAAATGCCAGCAAGCATCATGATGACAGACCCGGTGATTCACATTGAAGTCTGTGGAAGGTAACCCCGTGCTGTACCTGTCCTGGGAGTGTTTGATGGGAACAGTGTAGAGGGAGCTTTACTCTGTATCTAACCACGTGCTGTACCTGTCCTGGGAGTGTTTGATGGGGACAGTGTAGAGGGAGCTTTACTCTGTATCTCACCCCGTGCTGTACCTGTCCTGGGAGTGTTTGATGGGGGACAATGTAGAGGGAGCTTTACTCTGTATCTAACCCCGTGCTGTACCTGTCCTGGGAGTGTTTGATGGGGACAGTGTAGAGGGAGCTTTACTCTGTATCTAACCCCGTGCTGTACCTGTCCTGGGAGTGTTTGATGGGGACAGTGCAGAGGGCGCTTTACTCTGTATCTAACCCCGTGCTGTACCTGTCCTGGGAGTGTTTGATGGGGACAGTGTAGAGGGAGCTTTACTCTGTATCTAACCCCGTGCTGTACCTGTCCTGGGAGTGTTTGATGGGGGACAGTGTCGAGGGAGCTTTACTCTGTATCTCACCCCGTGCTGTACCTGTCCTGGGAGTGTTTGATGGGGGACAGTGTAGAGGGAGCTTTACTCTGTATCTAACCCTGTGCTGTACCTGTCCTGGGAGTGTTTGATGGGGACAGTGTAGAGGGAGCTTTACTCTGTATCTAACCCCGTGCTGTACCTGTCCTGGGAGTGTTTGATGGGGGACAGTGTAGAGGGAGCTTTACTCTGTATCTAACCCCGTGCTGTACCTGTCCTGGGAGTGTTTGATGGGGACAGTGTAGAGGGAGCTTTACTCTGCATCTAAGCCCATGCTGTACCTGTCCTGGGAGTGTTTGATGGGGACAGTGTAGAGGGAGCTTTACTCTGTATCTAACCCCGTGCTGTACCTGTCCTGGAATGTTTGATGGGGGACAGTGTAGAGGGAGCTTTACTCTGTATCTAGCCCCGTGCTGTACCTGTCCTGGGAGTGTTTGATGGGGACAGTGTAGAGGGAGCTTTACTCTGTATCTAACCCCGTGCTGTACCTGTCCTGGAATGTTTGATGGGGGACAGTGGAGAGGGAGCTTTACTCTGTATCTAACCCCGTGCTGTCCCTGTCCTGGGAGTGTTTGATGGGGACAGTGTGGAGGGAGCTTTACTCTGTATCTAACCCCGTGCTGTACCTGTCCTGGGAGTGTTTGATGGGGACAGTGTAGAGGGAGCTTTACTCTGTATCTAACCCCGTGCTGTACCTGTCCTGGGAGTGTTTGATGGGGACAGTGTAGAGGGAGCTTTACTCTGTATCTAACCCCGTGCTGTACCTGTGCTGGGAGTGTTTGATGGGGACAGTGTAGAGGGAGCTTTACTCTGTATCTAACCCCGTGCTGTACCTGTCCTGGGAGTGTTTGATGGGGGGACAGTGTAGAGGGAGCTTTACTCTGTATCGAACCCCATGCTGTACCTGTCCTGGGAGTGTTTGATGGGGACAGTGTAGAGGGAGCTTTACTCTGTATCTAACCCCGTGCTGTACCTGTCCTGGGAGTGTTTGATGGGGACAGTGTAGAGGGAGCTTTACTCTGTATCTAACCCTGTGCTGTACCTGTCCTGGGAGTGTTTGATGGGGGACAGTGTAGAGGGAGCTTTACTCTGTATCTAACCCCGTGCTGTACCTGCCCTGGGAGTGTTTGATGGGGACAGTGTGGAGGGAGCTTTACTCTGTATCTAACCCCGTGCTGTACCTGTCCTGGGAGTGTTTGATGGGGACAGTGTAGAGGGAGCTTTACTCTGTATCTAACCCCGTGCTGTACCTGTCCTGGGAGTGTTTGATGGGGGACAGTGTAGAGGGAGCTTTACTCTGTATCTAACCCCGTGCTGTACCTGTCCTGGGAGTGTTTGATGGGGGACAGTGTCGAGGGAGCTTTACTCTGTATCTAACTCCGTGCTGTCCCCGTCCCGGGAGTGTTTGATGGGGACAGTGGAGAGGGAGCTTTACTCTGCATCTAACCCCGTGCTGTCCCTGTCCTGGGAGTGTTTGATGGGGGACAGTGTAGAGGGAGCTTTACTCTGTATCTAACCCCGTGCTGTCCCTGTCCTGGGAGTGTTTGATGGGGGACAGTGTAGAGGGAGCTTTACTCTGTATCTAACCCCGTGCTGTCCCTGTCCCGGGAGTGTTTGATGGGGACAGTGTAGAGGGAGCTTTACTCTGTATCTAACCCCGTGCTGTACCTGTCCTGGGAGTGTTTGATGGGGGACAGTGTAGAGGGAGCTTTACTCTGTATCTAACCCCGTGCTGTACCTGTCCTGGGAGTGTTTGATGGGGGACAGTGTAGAGGGAGCTTTACTCTGTATCTAACCCCGTGCTGTACCTGTCCTGGGAGTATTTAATGGGGACAGTGTAGAGGGAGCTTTAATCTGTATCTAACCCCGTGCTGTACCTGTCCTGGGAGTGTTTGATGGGGGACAGTGTAGAGGGAGCTTTACTCTGTATCGAACCCCGTGCTGTACCTGTCCTGGGAGTGTTTGATGGGGACAGTGTAGAGGGAGCTTTACTCTGCATCTAAGCCCATGCTGTACCTGTCCTGGGAGTGTTTGATGGGGACAGTGTAGAGGGAGCTTTACTCTGTATCTAACCCCGTGCTGTACCTGTCCTGGAATGTTTGATGGGGGACAGTGCAGAGGGAGCTTTACTCTGTATCTAGCCCCGTGCTGTACCTGTCCTGGGAGTGTTTGATGGGGGACAGTGTAGAGGGAGCTTTACTCTGTATCTAACCCCGTGCTGTACCTGTCCTGGGAGTGTTTGATGGGGGACAGTGTAGAGGGAGCTTTACTCTGTATCTAACCCCGTGCTGTACCTGTCCTGGGAGTATTTAATGGGGACAGTGTAGAGGGAGCTTTACTCTGTATCTAACCCCGTGCTGTACCTGTCCTGGGAGTGTTTGATGGGGGACAGTGTAGAGGGAGCTTTACTCTGTATCGAACCCCGTGCTGTACCTGTCCTGGGAGTGTTTGATGGGGACAGTGTAGAGGGAGCTTTACTCTGCATCTAAGCCCATGCTGTACCTGTCCTGGGAGTGTTTGATGGGGACAGTGTAGAGGGAGCTTTACTCTGTATCTAACCCCGTGCTGTACCTGTCCTGGAATGTTTGATGGGGGACAGTGCAGAGGGAGCTTTACTCTGTATCTAGCCCCGTGCTGTACCTGTCCTGGGAGTGTTTGATGGGGACAGTGTGGAGGGAGCTTTACTCTGTATCTAACCCCGTGCTGTACCTGTCCTGGGAGTGTTTGATGGGGACAGTGTAGAGGGAGCTTTACTCTGTATCTAACCCCGTGCTGTACCTGTCCTGGGAGTGTTTGATGGGGACAGTGTAGAGGGAGCTTTACTCTGTATCTAACCCCGTGCTGTACCTGTCCTGGGAGTGTTTGATGGGGACAGTGTAGAGGGAGCTTTACTCTGTATCTAACCCCGTGCTGTACCAGTCCTGGGAGTGTTTGATGGGGGGACAGTGTAGAGGGAGCTTTACTCTGTATCGAACCCCATGCTGTACCTGTCCTGGGAGTGTTTGATGGGGACAGTGTAGAGGGAGCTTTACTCTGTATCTAACCCCGTGCTGTACCTGTCCTGGGAGTGTTTGATGGGGGACAGTGTAGAGGGAGCTTTACTCTGTATCTAACCCTGTGCTGTACCTGTCCTGGGAGTGTTTGATGGGGGACAGTGTAGAGGGAGCTTTACTCTGTATCCAACCCCGTGCTGTACCTGTCCTGGGAGTGTTTGATGGGGACAGTGTGGAGGGAGCTTTACTCTGTATCTAACCCCGTGCTGTACCTGTCCTGGGAGTGTTTGATGGGGACAGTGTAGAGGGAGCTTTACTCTGTATCTAACCCCGTGCTGTACCTGTCCTGGGAGTGTTTGATGGGGGACAGTGTAGAGGGAGCTTTACTCTGTATCTAACCCCGTGCTGTACCTGTCCTGGGAGTGTTTGATGGGGGACAGTGTCGAGGGAGCTTTACTCTGTATCTAACTACGTGCTGTCCCCGTCCCGGGAGTGTTTGATGGGGACAGTGGAGAGGGAGCTTTACTCTGTATCTAACCCCGTGCTGTCCCTGTCCTGGGAGTGTTTGATGGGGGACAGTGTAGAGGGAGCTTTACTCTGTATCTAACCCCGTGCTGTACCTGTCCTGGGAGTGTTTGATGGGGACAGTGTAGAGGGAGCTTTACTCTGTATCTAACCCCGTGCTGTCCCTGTCCCGGGAGTGTTTGATGGGGACAGTGTAGAGGGAGCTTTACTCTGTATCTAACCCCGTGCTGTACCTGTCCTGGGAGTGTTTGATGGGGGACAGTGTAGAGGGAGCTTTACTCTGTATCTAACCCCGTGCTGTACCTGTCCTGGGAGTGTTTGATGGGGGACAGTGTCGAGGGAGCTTTACTCTGTATCTAACTCCGTGCTGTCCCCGTCCCGGGAGTGTTTGATGGGGACAGTGGAGAGGGAGCTTTACTCTGTATCTAACCCCGTGCTGTCCCTGTCCTGGGAGTGTTTGATGGGGGACAGTGTAGAGGGAGCTTTACTCTGTATCTAACCCCGTGCTGTACCTGTCCTGGGAGTGTTTGATGGGGACAGTGTAGAGGGAGCTTTACTCTGTATCTAACCCCGTGCTGTCCCTGTCCCGGGAGTGTTTGATGGGGACAGTGTAGAGGGAGCTTTACTCTGTATCTAACCCCGTGCTGTACCTGTCCTGGGAGTGTTTGATGGGGGACAGTGTAGAGGGAGCTTTACTCTGTATCTAACCCCGTGCTGTACCTGTCCTGGGAGTGTTTGATGGGGGACAGTGTAGAGGGAGCTTTGCTCTGTATCTAACCCCGTGCTGTACCTGTCCTGGGAGTATTTAATGGGGACAGTGTAGAGGGAGCTTTACTCTGTATCTAACCCCGTGCTGTACCTGTCCTGGGAGTGTTTGATGGGGGACAGTGTAGAGGGAGCTTTACTCTGTATCGAACCCCGTGCTGTACCTGCCCTGGGAGTGTTTGATTTGGACAGTGTGGAGGGAGCTTTACTCTGTATCGAACCCCGTGCTGTACCTGTCCTGGGAGTGTTTGATGGGGACAGTGTAGAGGGAGTTTTACTCTGTATCTAACCCCGTGCTGTACCTGTCCTGGGTGTGTTTGATGGGGGACAGTGCAGAGGGAGCTTTACTCTGTATCTAGCCCCGTGCTGTACCTGTCCTGGGAGTGTTTGATGGGGACAGTGTGGAGGGAGCTTTACTCTGTATCTAACCCCGTGCTGTACCTGTCCTGGGAGTGTTTGATGGGGACAGTGTAGAGGGAGCTTTACTCTGTATCTAACCCCGTGCTGTACCTGTCCTGGGAGTGTTTGATGGGGACAGTGTAGAGGGAGCTTTACTCTGTATCTAACCCCGTGCTGTACCTGTCCTGGGAGTGTTTGATGGGGACAGTGTAGAGGGAGCTTTACTCTGTATCTAACCCCGTGCTGTACCTGTCCTGGGAGTGTTTGATGGGGGGACAGTGTAGAGGGAGCTTTACTCTGTATCGAACCCCATGCTGTACCTGTCCTGGGAGTGTTTGATGGGGACAGTGTAGAGGGAGCTTTACTCTGTATCTAACCCCGTGCTGTACCTGTCCTGGGAGTGTTTGATGGGGGACAGTGTAGAGGGAGCTTTACTCTGTATCTAACCCTGTGCTGTACCTGTCCTGGGAGTGTTTGATGGGGGACAGTGTAGAGGGAGCTTTACTCTGTATCCAACCCCGTGCTGTACCTGTCCTGGGAGTGTTTGATGGGGACAGTGTGGAGGGAGCTTTACTCTGTATCTAACCCCGTGCTGTACCTGTCCTGGGAGTGTTTGATGGGGACAGTGTAGAGGGAGCTTTACTCTGTATCTAACCCCGTGCTGTACCTGTCCTGGGAGTGTTTGATGGGGGACAGTGTAGAGGGAGCTTTACTCTGTATCTAACCCCGTGCTGTACCTGTCCTGGGAGTGTTTGATGGGGGACAGTGTCGAGGGAGCTTTACTCTGTATCTAACTCCGTGCTGTCCCCGTCCCGGGAGTGTTTGATGGGGACAGTGGAGAGGGAGCTTTACTCTGTATCTAACCCCGTGCTGTTCCTGTCCTGGGAGTGTTTGATGGGGGACAGTGTAGAGGGAGCTTTACTCTGTATCTAACCCCGTGCTGTACCTGTCCTGGGAGTGTTTGATGGGGACAGTGTAGAGGGAGCTTTACTCTGTATCTAACCCCGTGCTGTACCTGTCCTGGGAGTATTTAATGGGGACACTGTAGAGGGAGCTTTACTCTGTATCTAACCCCGTGCTGTACCTGTCCTGGGAGTGTTTGATGGGGGACAGTGTAGAGGGAGCTTTACTCTGTATCGAACCCCGTGCTGTACCTGCCCTGGGAGTGTTTGATTTGGACAGTGTGGAGGGAGCTTTACTCTGTATCGAACCCCGTGCTGTACCTGTCCTGGGAGTGTTTGATGGGGACAGTGTAGAGGGAGCTTTACTCTGTATCTAACCCCGTGCTGTACCTGTCCTGGGAGTGTTTGATGGGGGACAGTGTAGAGGGAGCTTTACTCTGTATCTAACCCCGTGCTGTACCTGTCCTGGGAGTGTTTGATGGGGGACAGTGTCGAGGGAGCTTTACTCTGTATCTAACTCCGTGCTGTCCCCGTCCCGGGAGTGTTTGATGGGGACAGTGGAGAGGGAGCTTTACTCTGTATCTAACCCCGTGCTGTCCCTGTCCTGGGAGTGTTTGATGGGGGACAGTGTAGAGGGAGCTTTACTCTGTATCTAACCCCGTGCTGTACCTGTCCTGGGAGTGTTTGATGGGGACAGTGTAGAGGGAGCTTTACTCTGTATCTAACCCCGTGCTGTCCCTGTCCCGGGAGTGTTTGATGGGGACAGTGTAGAGGGAGCTTTACTCTGTATCTAACCCCGTGCTGTACCTGTCCTGGGAGTGTTTGATGGGGGACAGTGTAGAGGGAGCTTTACTCTGTATCTAACCCCGTGCTGTACCTGTCCTGGGAGTGTTTGATGGGGGACAGTGTAGAGGGAGCTTTACTCTGTATCTAACCCCGTGCTGTACCTGTCCTGGGAGTATTTAATGGGGACACTGTAGAGGGAGCTTTACTCTGTATCTAACCCCGTGCTGTACCTGTCCTGGGAGTGTTTGATGGGGGACAGTGTAGAGGGAGCTTTACTCTGTATCGAACCCCGTGCTGTACCTGCCCTGGGAGTGTTTGATTTGGACAGTGTGGAGGGAGCTTTACTCTGTATCGAACCCCGTGCTGTACCTGTCCTGGGAGTGTTTGATGGGGACAGTGTAGAGGGAGTTTTACTCTGTATCTAACCCCGTGCTGTACCTGTCCTGGGTGTGTTTGATGGGGACAGTGAAGAGGGAGTTTTACTCTGTATCTAACCCCGTGCTGTCCCTGTCCCGGGAGTGTTTGATGGGGACAGTGTAGAGGGAGCTTTACTCTGTATCTAACCCCGTGCTGTACCTGTCCTGGGAGTGTTTGATGGGGGACAGTGTAGAGGGAGCTTTACTCTGTATCGAACTCCGTGCTGTACCTGCCCTGGGAGTGTTTGATTTGGACAGTGTAGAGGGAGCTTTACTCTGTATCTAACCCCGTGCTGTACCTGTCCTGGGAGTGTTTGATGGGGACAGTGTAGAGGGAGCTTTACTCTGTATCTAACCCCGTGCTGTACCTGTCCTGGGAGTGTTTGATGGGGACAGTGTCGAGGGAGCTTTACTCGGTATCTCACCCCAAGCTGTACCTGTCCTGGGAGTGTTTGATGGGGTAAGAAGTTTAACAACACCAGGTTAAAGTCCAACAGGTTTATTTGGTAGCAAAAGCCACACGTGAAGTGAAGTGTTTGATGGGGACAGTGGAGAGGGAGCTTTACTCTGTATCTAACCCCGTGCTGTACCTGTCCTGGGAGTGTTTGATGGGGACAGTGGAGAGGGAGCTTTACTCTGGATCTAACCCCGTGCTGTACCTGTCCTGGGAGTGTTTGATGGGGGATAGTGTAGAGGGAGCTTTACTCTGTATCTAACCCCGTGCTGTACCTGTCCTGGGAGTGTTTGATGGGGGACAGTGTCGAGGGAGCTTTACTCTGTATCTAACCCCGTGCTGTACCTGTCCTGGGAGTGTTTGATGGGGGACAGTGTAGAGGGAGCTTTACTCTGTATCTAACCCCGTGCTGTACCTGTCCTGGGAGTGTTTGATGGGGGACAGTGTAGAGGGAGCTTTACTCTGTATCTAACCCCGTGCTGTACCTGTCCTGGGAGTGTTTGATGGGGACAGTGTAGAGGGAGCTTTACTCTGTATCTAACCCCGTGCTGTACCTGTCCTGGGAGTGTTTGATGGGGGACTGTGTAGAGGGAGCTTTACTCTGTATCTAACCCCGTGCTGTACCTGTCCTGGGAGTGTTTGATGGGGACAGTGTAGAGGGAGCTTTACTCTGCATCTAAGCCCATGCTGTACCTGTCCTGGGAGTGTTTGATGGGGACAGTGTAGAGGGAGCTTTACTCTGTATCTAACCCCGTGCTGTACCTGTCCTGGAATGTTTGATGGGGGACAGTGTAGAGGGAGCTTTACTCTGTATCTAGCCCCGTGCTGTACCTGTCCTGGGAGTGTTTGATGGGGACAGTGTGGAGGGAGCTTTACTCTGTATCTAACCCCGTGCTGTACCTGTCCTGGGAGTGTTTGATGGGGACAGTGTAGAGGGAGCTTTACTCTGTATCTAACCCCGTGCTGTACCTGTCCTGGGAGTGTTTGATGGGGACAGTGTAGAGGGAGCTTTACTCTGTATCTAACCCCGTGCTGTACCTGTCCTGGGAGTGTTTGATGGGGACAGTGTAGAGGGAGCTTTACTCTGTATCTAACCCCGTGCTGTACCAGTCCTGGGAGTGTTTGATGGGGGGACAGTGTAGAGGGAGCTTTACTCTGTATCGAACCCCATGCTGTACCTGTCCTGGGAGTGTTTGATGGGGACAGTGTAGAGGGAGCTTTACTCTGTATCTAACCCCGTGCTGTACCTGTCCTGGGAGTGTTTGATGGGGGACAGTGTAGAGGGAGCTTTACTCTGTATCTAACCCTGTGCTGTACCTGTCCTGGGAGTGTTTGATGGGGGACAGTGTAGAGGGAGCTTTACTCTGTATCCAACCCCGTGCTGTACCTGTCCTGGGAGTGTTTGATGGGGACAGTGTGGAGGGAGCTTTACTCTGTATCTAACCCCGTGCTGTACCTGTCCTGGGAGTGTTTGATGGGGACAGTGTAGAGGGAGCTTTACTCTGTATCTAACCCCGTGCTGTACCTGTCCTGGGAGTGTTTGATGGGGGACAGTGTAGAGGGAGCTTTACTCTGTATCTAACCCCGTGCTGTACCTGTCCTGGGAGTGTTTGATGGGGGACAGTGTCGAGGGAGCTTTACTCTGTATCTAACTACGTGCTGTCCCCGTCCCGGGAGTGTTTGATGGGGACAGTGGAGAGGGAGCTTTACTCTGTATCTAACCCCGTGCTGTCCCTGTCCTGGGAGTGTTTGATGGGGGACAGTGTAGAGGGAGCTTTACTCTGTATCTAACCCCGTGCTGTACCTGTCCTGGGAGTGTTTGATGGGGACAGTGTAGAGGGAGCTTTACTCTGTATCTAACCCCGTGCTGTCCCTGTCCCGGGAGTGTTTGATGGGGACAGTGTAGAGGGAGCTTTACTCTGTATCTAACCCCGTGCTGTACCTGTCCTGGGAGTGTTTGATGGGGGACAGTGTAGAGGGAGCTTTACTCTGTATCTAACCCCGTGCTGTACCTGTCCTGGGAGTGTTTGATGGGGGACAGTGTCGAGGGAGCTTTACTCTGTATCTAACTCCGTGCTGTCCCCGTCCCGGGAGTGTTTGATGGGGACAGTGGAGAGGGAGCTTTACTCTGTATCTAACCCCGTGCTGTCCCTGTCCTGGGAGTGTTTGATGGGGGACAGTGTAGAGGGAGCTTTACTCTGTATCTAACCCCGTGCTGTACCTGTCCTGGGAGTGTTTGATGGGGACAGTGTAGAGGGAGCTTTACTCTGTATCTAACCCCGTGCTGTCCCTGTCCCGGGAGTGTTTGATGGGGACAGTGTAGAGGGAGCTTTACTCTGTATCTAACCCCGTGCTGTACCTGTCCTGGGAGTGTTTGATGGGGGACAGTGTAGAGGGAGCTTTACTCTGTATCTAACCCCGTGCTGTACCTGTCCTGGGAGTGTTTGATGGGGGACAGTGTAGAGGGAGCTTTACTCTGTATCGAACCCCGTGCTGTACCTGCCCTGGGAGTGTTTGATTTGGACAGTGTGGAGGGAGCTTTACTCTGTATCGAACCCCGTGCTGTACCTGTCCTGGGAGTGTTTGATGGGGACAGTGTAGAGGGAGTTTTACTCTGTATCTAACCCCGTGCTGTACCTGTCCTGGGTGTGTTTGATGGGGGACAGTGCAGAGGGAGCTTTACTCTGTATCTAGCCCCGTGCTGTACCTGTCCTGGGAGTGTTTGATGGGGACAGTGTGGAGGGAGCTTTACTCTGTATCTAACCCCGTGCTGTACCTGTCCTGGGAGTGTTTGATGGGGACAGTGTAGAGGGAGCTTTACTCTGTATCTAACCCCGTGCTGTACCTGTCCTGGGAGTGTTTGATGGGGACAGTGTAGAGGGAGCTTTACTCTGTATCTAACCCCGTGCTGTACCTGTCCTGGGAGTGTTTGATGGGGACAGTGTAGAGGGAGCTTTACTCTGTATCTAACCCCGTGCTGTACCTGTCCTGGGAGTGTTTGATGGGGGGACAGTGTAGAGGGAGCTTTACTCTGTATCGAACCCCATGCTGTACCTGTCCTGGGAGTGTTTGATGGGGACAGTGTAGAGGGAGCTTTACTCTGTATCTAACCCCGTGCTGTACCTGTCCTGGGAGTGTTTGATGGGGGACAGTGTAGAGGGAGCTTTACTCTGTATCTAACCCTGTGCTGTACCTGTCCTGGGAGTGTTTGATGGGGGACAGTGTAGAGGGAGCTTTACTCTGTATCCAACCCCGTGCTGTACCTGTCCTGGGAGTGTTTGATGGGGACAGTGTGGAGGGAGCTTTACTCTGTATCTAACCCCGTGCTGTACCTGTCCTGGGAGTGTTTGATGGGGACAGTGTAGAGGGAGCTTTACTCTGTATCTAACCCCGTGCTGTACCTGTCCTGGGAGTGTTTGATGGGGGACAGTGTAGAGGGAGCTTTACTCTGTATCTAACCCCGTGCTGTACCTGTCCTGGGAGTGTTTGATGGGGGACAGTGTCGAGGGAGCTTTACTCTGTATCTAACTCCGTGCTGTCCCCGTCCCGGGAGTGTTTGATGGGGACAGTGGAGAGGGAGCTTTACTCTGTATCTAACCCCGTGCTGTTCCTGTCCTGGGAGTGTTTGATGGGGGACAGTGTAGAGGGAGCTTTACTCTGTATCTAACCCCGTGCTGTACCTGTCCTGGGAGTGTTTGATGGGGACAGTGTAGAGGGAGCTTTACTCTGTATCTAACCCCGTGCTGTCCCTGTCCCGGGAGTGTTTGATGGGGACAGTGTAGAGGGAGCTTTACTCTGTATCTAACCCCGTGCTGTACCTGTCCTGGGAGTGTTTGATGGGGGACAGTGTAGAGGGAGCTTTACTCTGTATCTAACCCCGTGCTGTACCTGTCCTGGGAGTGTTTGATGGGGGACAGTGTCGAGGGAGCTTTACTCTGTATCTAACTCCGTGCTGTCCCCGTCCCGGGAGTGTTTGATGGGGACAGTGGAGAGGGAGCTTTACTCTGTATCTAACCCCGTGCTGTCCCTGTCCTGGGAGTGTTTGATGGGGGACAGTGTAGAGGGAGCTTTACTCTGTATCTAACCCCGTGCTGTACCTGTCCTGGGAGTGTTTGATGGGGACAGTGTAGAGGGAGCTTTACTCTGTATCTAACCCCGTGCTGTCCCTGTCCCGGGAGTGTTTGATGGGGACAGTGTAGAGGGAGCTTTACTCTGTATCTAACCCCGTGCTGTACCTGTCCTGGGAGTGTTTGATGGGGGACAGTGTAGAGGGAGCTTTACTCTGTATCTAACCCCGTGCTGTACCTGTCCTGGGAGTGTTTGATGGGGGACAGTGTAGAGGGAGCTTTACTCTGTATCTAACCCCGTGCTGTACCTGTCCTGGGAGTATTTAATGGGGACACTGTAGAGGGAGCTTTACTCTGTATCTAACCCCGTGCTGTACCTGTCCTGGGAGTGTTTGATGGGGGACAGTGTAGAGGGAGCTTTACTCTGTATCGAACCCCGTGCTGTACCTGCCCTGGGAGTGTTTGATTTGGACAGTGTGGAGGGAGCTTTACTCTGTATCGAACCCCGTGCTGTACCTGTCCTGGGAGTGTTTGATGGGGACAGTGTAGAGGGAGTTTTACTCTGTATCTAACCCCGTGCTGTACCTGTCCTGGGTGTGTTTGATGGGGACAGTGAAGAGGGAGTTTTACTCTGTATCTAACCCCGTGCTGTCCCTGTCCCGGGAGTGTTTGATGGGGACAGTGTAGAGGGAGCTTTACTCTGTATCTAACCCCGTGCTGTACCTGTCCTGGGAGTGTTTGATGGGGGACAGTGTAGAGGGAGCTTTACTCTGTATCGAACTCCGTGCTGTACCTGCCCTGGGAGTGTTTGATTTGGACAGTGTAGAGGGAGCTTTACTCTGTATCTAACCCCGTGCTGTACCTGTCCTGGGAGTGTTTGATGGGGACAGTGTAGAGGGAGCTTTACTCTGTATCTAACCCCGTGCTGTACCTGTCCTGGGAGTGTTTGATGGGGACAGTGTCGAGGGAGCTTTACTCGGTATCTCACCCCAAGCTGTACCTGTCCTGGGAGTGTTTGATGGGGTAAGAAGTTTAACAACACCAGGTTAAAGTCCAACAGGTTTATTTGGTAGCAAAAGCCACACGTGAAGTGAAGTGTTTGATGGGGACAGTGGAGAGGGAGCTTTACTCTGTATCTAACCCCGTGCTGTACCTGTCCTGGGAGTGTTTGATGGGGACAGTGGAGAGGGAGCTTTACTCTGGATCTAACCCCGTGCTGTACCTGTCCTGGGAGTGTTTGATGGGGGATAGTGTAGAGGGAGCTTTACTCTGTATCTAACCCCGTGCTGTACCTGTCCTGGGAGTGTTTGATGGGGGACAGTGTCGAGGGAGCTTTACTCTGTATCTAACCCCGTGCTGTACCTGTCCTGGGAGTGTTTGATGGGGGACAGTGTAGAGGGAGCTTTACTCTGTATCTAACCCCGTGCTGTACCTGTCCTGGGAGTGTTTGATGGGGGACAGTGTAGAGGGAGCTTTACTCTGTATCTAACCCCGTGCTGTACCTGTCCTGGGAGTGTTTGATGGGGACAGTGTAGAGGGAGCTTTACTCTGTATCTAACCCCGTGCTGTACCTGTCCTGGGAGTGTTTGATGGGGGACTGTGTAGAGGGAGCTTTACTCTGTATCTAACCCCGTGCTGTACCTGTCCTGGGAGTGTTTGATGGGGACAGTGTAGAGGGAGCTTTACTCTGCATCTAAGCCCATGCTGTACCTGTCCTGGGAGTGTTTGATGGGGACAGTGTAGAGGGAGCTTTACTCTGTATCTAACCCCGTGCTGTACCTGTCCTGGAATGTTTGATGGGGGACAGTGTAGAGGGAGCTTTACTCTGTATCTAGCCCCGTGCTGTACCTGTCCTGGAAGTGTTTGATGGGGACAGTGTGGAGGGAGCTTTACTCTGTATCTAACCCCGTGCTGTACCTGTCCTGGGAGTGTTTGATGGGGACAGTGTAGAGGGAGCTTGACTCTGTATCTAACCCCGTGCTGTACCTGTCCTGGGAGTGTTTGATGGGGACAGTGTCGAGGGAGCTTTACTCTGTATCTAACCCCGTGCTGTACCTGTCCTGGGAGTGTTTGATGGGGACAGTGTAGAGGGAGCTTTACTCTGTATCTAACCCTGTGCTGTACCTGTCCTGGGAGTGTTTGATGGGGACAGTGTAGAGGGAGCTTTACTCTGTATCTAACCCCGTGCTGTCCCTGTCCCGGGAGTGTTTGATGGGGACAGTGTAGAGGGAGCTTTACTCTGTATCTAACCCCGTGCTGTACCTGTCCTGGGAGTGTTTGATGGGGGACAGTGTAGAGGGAGCTTTACTCTGTATCTAACCCCGTGCTGTACCTGTCCTGGGAGTGTTTGATGGGGGACAGTGTAGAGGGAGCTTTACTCTGTATCTAACCCCGTGCTGTACCTGTCCTGGGAGTATTTAATGGGGTAAGAAGTTTAACAACACCAGGTTAAAGTCCAACAGGTTTATTTGGTAGCAAAAGCCACACAAGCTTTCGAGGCTCTGAGCCCCTTCTTCAGGTGAGTGGGAATTCTGTTCACAAACAGAACTTATAAGACACAGACTCAATTTACATGAATAATGGTTGGAATGCGAATACTTACAACTAATCCAGTCTTTAAGAAACAAAACAATGGGAGTGGAGAGAGCATCAAGACAGGCTAAAAAGATGTGTATTGTCTCCAGACAAGACAGCCAGTGAAACTCATGGCGCTAGACTCATTGATCAACAGTTCCAACGCGCCACAGCGAAAAACCGCACCGACCTCCTCAGAAGACAAACACGGGACACAGTGGACAGAGTACCCTTCGTTGTCCAGTACTTCCCCGGAGCGGAGAAGCTACGGCATCTCCTCCGGAGCCTTCAACATGTCATTGATGAAGACGAACATCTCGCCAAGGCCATCCCCACACCCCCACTTCTTGCCTTCAAACAACCGCACAACCTCAAACAGACCATTGTCCGCAGCAAACTACCCAGCCTTCAGGAGAACAGTGACCAAGACACCACACAACCCTGCCACAGCAACCTCTGCAAGACGTGCCGGATCATCGACACAGATGCCATCATCTCACGTGAGAACACCATCCACCAGGTACACGGTACATACTCTTGCAACTCGGCCAACGTTGTCTACCTGATACGCTGCAAGAAAGGATGTCCCGAGGCATGGTACATTGGGGAAACTATGCAGACGCTGCGACAACGGATGAATGAACACCGCTCGACAATCACCAGGCAAGACTGTTCTCTTCCTGTTGGGGAGCACTTCAGCGGTCACGGGCATTCGGCCTCTGATATTCGGGTAAGCGTTCTCCAAGGCGGCCTTCGCGACACACGACAGCGCAGAGTCGCGGAGCAGAAACTGATAGCCAGGTTCCGCACACACAAGGACGGCCTCAACCGGGATATTGGGTTTATGTCACACTATTTCACATAAATATTTCTGCTTTTTTCCTCCTGAGTCTTTGTCATGCGATCCTAGAATCAGAATTTATGTCACACTATTTGTAACTCCCACAGTTGCGTGGACCTGCAGAGTTTCACTGGCTGTCTTGTCTGGAGACAATACACATCTTTTTAGCCTGTCTTGATGCTCTCTCCACTCCCATTGTTTTGTTTCTTAAAGACTGGATTAGTTGTAAGTATTCGCATTCCAACCATTATTCATGTAAATTGAGTCTGTGTCTTATAAGTTCTGTTTGTGAACAGAATTCCCACTCACCTGAAGAAGGGGCTCAGAGCCTCGAAAGCTTGTGTGGCTTTTGCTACCAAATAAACCTGTTGGACTTTAACCTGGTGTTGTTAAACTTCTTACTGTGTTTACCCCAGTCCAACGCCGGCATCTCCACATCAGTATTTAATGGGGACAGTGTAGAGGGAGCTTTACTCTGTATCTAACCCCGTGCTGTACCTGTCCTGGGAGTATTTGATGGGGACAGTGTGGAGGGAGCTTTACTCTGTATCGAACCCCGTGCTGTACCTGTCCTGGGAGTGTTTGATGGGGACAGTGTAGAGGGAGTTTTACTCTGTATCTAACACCGTGCTGTACCTGTCCTGGGTGTGTTTGATGGGGACAGTGTAGAGGGAGTTTTACTCTGTATCTAACCCCGTGCTGTCCCTGTCCTGGGAGTGTTTGATGAGGACAGTGTAGAGGGAGCTTTACTCTGTATCTAACCCCGTGCTGTCCCTGTCCCGGGAGTGTTTGATGGGGACAGTGTAGAGGGAGCTTTACTCTGTATCTAACCCCGTGCTGTACCTGTCCTGGGAGTGTTTGATGGGGGACAGTGGAGAGGGAGCTTTACTCTGTATCGAACCCCGTGCTGTACCTGCCCTGGGAGTGTTTGATTTGGACAGTGTAGAGGGAGCTTTACTCTGTATCTAACCCCGTGCTGTACCTGTCCTGGGAGTGTTTGATGGGGACAGTGGAGAGGGAGCTTTACTCTGTATCTAACCCCGTGCTGTACCTGTCCTGGGAGTGTTTGATGGGGACAGTGTAGAGGGAGCTTTACTCGGTATCTAACCCCAAGCTGTACCTGTCCTGGGAGTGTTTGATGGGGACAGTGGAGAGGGAGCTTTACTCTGTATCTAACCCCGTGCTGTACCTGTCCTGGGAGTGTTTGATGGGGACAGTGTAGAGGGAGCTTTACTCTGTATCTAACCCCGTGCTGTACCTGTCCTGGGAGTATTTAATGGGGTAAGAAGTTTAACAACACCAGGTTAAAGTCCAACAGGTTTATTTGGTAGCAAAAGCCTCACAAGCTTTCGAGGCTCTGAGCCCCTTCTTCAGGTGAGTGGGAATTCTGTTCACAAACAGAACTTATAAGACACAGACTCAATTTACATGAATAATGGTTGGAATGCGAATACTTACAACTAATCCAGTCTTTAAGAAACAAAACAATGGGAGTGGAGAGAGCATCAAGACAGGCTAAAAAGATGTGTATTGTCTCCAGACAAGACAGCCAGTGAAACTCAT
Organism: Mustelus asterias; assembly: GCF_964213995.1. NCBI lineage: Eukaryota > Metazoa > Chordata > Chondrichthyes > Carcharhiniformes > Triakidae > Mustelus > Mustelus asterias. Next base: position 38,639 of record NW_027591946.1, read on the forward strand.
GGCGCTAGACTCATTGATCAACAGTTCCAACGCGCCACAGCGAAAAACCGCACCGACCTCCTCAGAAGACAAACACGGGACACAGTGGACAGAGTACCCTTCGTTGTCCAGTACTTCCCCGGAGCGGAGAAGCTACGGCATCTCCTCCGGAGCCTTCAACATGTCATTGATGAAGACGAACATCTCGCCAAGGCCATCCCCACACCCCCACTTCTTGCCTTCAAACAACCGCACAACCTCAAACAGACCATTGTCCGCAGCAAACTACCCAGCCTTCAGGAGAACAGTGACCAAGACACCACACAACCCTGCCACAGCAACCTCTGCAAGACGTGCCGGATCATCGACACAGATGCCATCATCTCACGTGAGAACACCATCCACCAGGTACACGGTACATACTCTTGCAACTCGGCCAACGTTGTCTACCTGATACGCTGCAAGAAAGGATGTCCCGAGGCATGGTACATTGGGGAAACTATGCAGACGCTGCGACAACGGATGAATGAACACCGCTCGACAATCACCAGGCAAGACTGTTCTCTTCCTGTTGGGGAGCACTTCAGCGGTCACGGGCATTCGGCCTCTGATATTCGGGTAAGCGTTCTCCAAGGCGGCCTTCGCGACACACGACAGCGCAGAGTCGCGGAGCAGAAACTGATAGCCAGGTTCCGCACACACAAGGACGGCCTCAACCGGGATATTGGGTTTATGTCACACTATTTCACATAAATATTTCTGCTTTTTTCCTCCTGAGTCTTTGTCATGCGATCCTAGAATCAGAATTTATGTCACACTATTTGTAACTCCCACAGTTGCGTGGACCTGCAGAGTTTCACTGGCTGTCTTGTCTGGAGACAATACACATCTTTTTAGCCTGTCTTGATGCTCTCTCCACTCCCATTGTTTTGTTTCTTAAAGACTGGATTAGTTGTAAGTATTCGCATTCCAACCATTATTCATGTAAATTGAGTCTGTGTCTTATAAGTTCTGTTTGTGAACAGAATTCCCACTCACCTGAAGAAGGGGCTCAGAGCCTCGAAAGCTTGTGTGGCTTTTGCTACCAAATAAACCTGTTGGACTTTAACCTGGTGTTGTTAAACTTCTTACTGTGTTTACCCCAGTCCAACGCCGGCATCTCCACATCAGTATTTAATGGGGACAGTGTAGAGGGAGCTTTACTCTGTATCTAACCCCGTGCTGTACCTGTCCTGGGAGTATTTGATGGGGACAGTGTGGAGGGAGCTTTACTCTGTATCGAACCCCGTGCTGTACCTGTCCTGGGAGTGTTTGATGGGGACAGTGTAGAGGGAGTTTTACTCTGTATCTAACACCGTGCTGTACCTGTCCTGGGTGTGTTTGATGGGGACAGTGTAGAGGGAGTTTTACTCTGTATCTAACCCCGTGCTGTCCCTGTCCTGGGAGTGTTTGATGAGGACAGTGTAGAGGGAGCTTTACTCTGTATCTAACCCCGTGCTGTCCCTGTCCCGGGAGTGTTTGATGGGGACAGTGTAGAGGGAGCTTTACTCTGTATCTAACCCCGTGCTGTACCTGTCCTGGGAGTGTTTGATGGGGGACAGTGGAGAGGGAGCTTTACTCTGTATCGAACCCCGTGCTGTACCTGCCCTGGGAGTGTTTGATTTGGACAGTGTAGAGGGAGCTTTACTCTGTATCTAACCCCGTGCTGTACCTGTCCTGGGAGTGTTTGATGGGGACAGTGGAGAGGGAGCTTTACTCTGTATCTAACCCCGTGCTGTACCTGTCCTGGGAGTGTTTGATGGGGACAGTGTAGAGGGAGCTTTACTCGGTATCTAACCCCAAGCTGTACCTGTCCTGGGAGTGTTTGATGGGGACAGTGGAGAGGGAGCTTTACTCTGTATCTAACCCCGTGCTGTACCTGTCCTGGGAGTGTTTGATGGGGACAGTGTAGAGGGAGCTTTACTCTGTATCTAACCCCGTGCTGTACCTGTCCTGGGAGTGTTTGATGGGGGATAGTGTAGAGGGAGCTTTACTCTGTATCGAGCCCCGTGCTGTACCTGTCCTGGGAGTGTTTGATGGGGACAGTGTCGAGGGAGCTTTACTCTGTATCGAACCCCGTGCTGTACCTGTCCTGGGAGTGTTTGATGGGGACAGTGTAGAGGGAGCTTTACTCTGTATCTAACCCCGTGCTGTACCTGTCCTGGGAGTGTTTGATGGGGACAGTGTAGAGGGAGTTTTACTCTGTATCTAACCCCGTGCTGTACCTGTCCTGGGAGTGTTTGATGGGGACAGTGTAGAGGGAGCTTTACTCTGTATCTAACCCCGTGCTGTACCTGTCCTGGGAGTGTTTGATGGGGGGACAGTGTAGAGGGATCTTTACTCTGCATCTAAGCCCATGCTGTACCTGTCCTGGGAGTGTTTGATGGGGACAGTGTAGAGGGAGCTTTACTCTGTATCTAACCCCGTGCTGTACCTGTCCTGGAATGTTTGATGGGGGACAGTGCAGAGGGAGCTTTACTCTGTATCTAGCCCCGTGCTGTACCTGTCCTGGGAGTGTTTGATGGGGGACAGTGTAGAGGGAGCTTTACTCTGTATCTAACCCCGTGCTGTACCTGTCCTGGGAGTGTTTGATGGGGGACAGTGTAGAGGGAGCTTTACTCTGTATCTAACCCCGTGCTGTACCTGTCCTGGGAGTATTTAATGGGGACAGTGTAGAGGGAGCTTTACTCTGTATCTAACCCCGTGCTGTACCTGTCCTGGGAGTGTTTGATGGGGGACAGTGTAGAGGGAGCTTTACTCTGTATCTAACCCCGTGCTGTACCTGTCCTGGGAGTGTTTGATGGGGGACAGTGTAGAGGGAGCTTTACTCTGTATCGAACCCCGTGCTGTACCTGTCCTGGGAGTGTTTGATGGGGGACAGTGTAGAGGGAGCTTTACTCTGTATCGAACCCCGTGCTGTACCTGTCCTGGGAGTGTTTGATGGGGACAGTGTAGAGGGAGCTTTACTCTGTATCTAACCCCGTGCTGTACCTGTCCTGGGAGTATTTAATGGGGGACGGTGTTGAGGGAGCTTTACTCTGTATCTAACCCTGTGCTGTACCTGTCCTGGGAGTGTTTGATGGGGGACAGTGTAGAGGGAGCTTTACTCTGTATCTAACCCCGTGCTGTACCTGTCCTGGGAGTGTTTGATGGGGACAGTGTAGAGGGAGCTTTACTCTGTATCTAACCCCGTGCTGTCCCTGTCCTGGGAGTGTTTGATGGGGACAGTGTAGAGGGAGCTTTACTCTGTATCTAACCCCGTGCTGTCCCTGTCCTGGGAGTGTTTGATGGGGGACAGTGTAGAGGGAGCTTTACTCTGTATCTAACCCCGTGCTGTACCTGTCCTGGGAGTGTTTGATGGGGACAGTGTAGAGGGAGCTTTACTCTGTATCTAACCCCGTGCTGTCCCTGTCCCGGGAGTGTTTGATGGGGACAGTGTAGAGGGAGCTTTACTCTGTATCTAACCCCGTGCTGTACCTGTCCTGGGAGTTCTTGATGGGGACAGTGTAGAGGGAGCTTTACTCTGTATCTAACCCCGTGCTGTACCTGTCCTGGGAGTTCTTGATGGGGACAGTGTAGAGGGAGCTTTACTCTGTATCTAACCCCGTGCTGTACCTGTCCTGGGAGTGTTTGATGGGGGACAGTGTAGAGGGAGCTTTACTCTGTATCTAACCCCGTGCTGTCCCTGTCCCGGGAGTGTTTGATGGGGACAGTGTAGAGGGAGCTTTACTCTGTATCTAACCCCGTGCTGTACCTGTCCTGGGAGTTCTTGATGGGGACAGTGTAGAGGGAGCTTTACTCTGTATCTAACCCCGTGCTGTACCTGTCCTGGGAGTGTTTGATGGGGGACAGTGTAGAGGGAGCTTTACTCTGTATCTAACCCCGTGCTGTACCTGTCCTGGGAGTATTTAATGGGGACAGTGTAGAGGGAGCTTTACTCTGTATCTAACCCCGTGCTGTACCTGTCCTGGGAGTATTTGATGGGGACAGTGTGGAGGGAGCTTTACTCTGTATCGAACCCCGTGCTGTACCTGTCCTGGGAGTGTTTGATGGGGACAGTGTAGAGGGAGTTTTACTCTGTATCTAACCCCGTGCTGTACCTGTCCTGGGTGTGTTTGATGGGGACAGTGTAGAGGGAGTTTTACTCTGTATCTAACCCCGTGCTGTCCCTGTCCTGGGAGTGTTTGATGAGGACAGTGTAGAGGGAGCTTTACTCTGTATCTAACCCCGTGCTGTCCCTGTCCCGGGAGTGTTTGATGGGGACAGTGTAGAGGGAGCTTTACTCTGTATCTAACCCCGTGCTGTACCTGTCCTGGGAGTGTTTGATGGGGGACAGAGTAGAGGGAGCTTTACTCTGTATCGAACCCCGTGCTGTACCTGCCCTGGGAGTGTTTGATTTGGACAGTGTAGAGGGACCTTTACTCTGTATCTAACCCCATGCTGTACCTGTCCTGGGAGTGTTTGATGGGGACAGTGTAGAGGGAGCTTTACTCTGTATCTAACCCCGTGCTGTACCTGTCCTGGAATGTTTGATGGGGGACAGTGCAGAGGGAGCTTTACTCTGTATCTAGCCCCGTGCTGTACCTGTCCTGGGAGTGTTTGATGGGGGACAGTGTAGAGGGAGCTTTACTCTGTATCTAACCCCGTGCTGTACCTGTCCTGGGAGTGTTTGATGGGGGACAGTGTAGAGGGAGCTTTACTCTGTATCTAACCCCGTGCTGTACCTGTCCTGGGAGTATTTAATGGGGACAGTGTAGAGGGAGCTTTACTCTGTATCTAACCCCGTGCTGTACCTGTCCTGGGAGTGTTTGATGGGGGACAGTGTAGAGGGAGCTTTACTCTGTATCTAACCCCGTGCTGTACCTGTCCTGGGAGTGTTTGATGGGGGACAGTGTAGAGGGAGCTTTACTCTGTATCGAACCCCGTGCTGTACCTGTCCTGGGAGTGTTTGATGGGGGACAGTGTAGAGGGAGCTTTACTCTGTATCGAACCCCGTGCTGTACCTGTCCTGGGAGTGTTTGATGGGGACAGTGTAGAGGGAGCTTTACTCTGTATCTAACCCCGTGCTGTACCTGTCCTGGGAGTATTTAATGGGGGACGGTGTTGAGGGAGCTTTACTCTGTATCTAACCCTGTGCTGTACCTGTCCTGGGAGTGTTTGATGGGGGACAGTGTAGAGGGAGCTTTACTCTGTATCTAACCCCGTGCTGTACCTGTCCTGGGAGTGTTTGATGGGGACAGTGTAGAGGGAGCTTTACTCTGTATCTAACCCCGTGCTGTCCCTGTCCTGGGAGTGTTTGATGGGGACAGTGTAGAGGGAGCTTTACTCTGTATCTAACCCCGTGCTGTCCCTGTCCTGGGAGTGTTTGATGGGGGACAGTGTAGAGGGAGCTTTACTCTGTATCTAACCCCGTGCTGTACCTGTCCTGGGAGTGTTTGATGGGGACAGTGTAGAGGGAGCTTTACTCTGTATCTAACCCCGTGCTGTCCCTGTCCCGGGAGTGTTTGATGGGGACAGTGTAGAGGGAGCTTTACTCTGTATCTAACCCCGTGCTGTACCTGTCCTGGGAGTTCTTGATGGGGACAGTGTAGAGGGAGCTTTACTCTGTATCTAACCCCGTGCTGTACCTGTCCTGGGAGTTCTTGATGGGGACAGTGTAGAGGGAGCTTTACTCTGTATCTAACCCCGTGCTGTACCTGTCCTGGGAGTGTTTGATGGGGGACAGTGTAGAGGGAGCTTTACTCTGTATCTAACCCCGTGCTGTCCCTGTCCCGGGAGTGTTTGATGGGGACAGTGTAGAGGGAGCTTTACTCTGTATCTAACCCCGTGCTGTACCTGTCCTGGGAGTTCTTGATGGGGACAGTGTAGAGGGAGCTTTACTCTGTATCTAACCCCGTGCTGTACCTGTCCTGGGAGTGTTTGATGGGGGACAGTGTAGAGGGAGCTTTACTCTGTATCTAACCCCGTGCTGTACCTGTCCTGGGAGTATTTAATGGGGACAGTGTAGAGGGAGCTTTACTCTGTATCTAACCCCGTGCTGTACCTGTCCTGGGAGTATTTGATGGGGACAGTGTGGAGGGAGCTTTACTCTGTATCGAACCCCGTGCTGTACCTGTCCTGGGAGTGTTTGATGGGGACAGTGTAGAGGGAGTTTTACTCTGTATCTAACCCCGTGCTGTACCTGTCCTGGGTGTGTTTGATGGGGACAGTGTAGAGGGAGTTTTACTCTGTATCTAACCCCGTGCTGTCCCTGTCCTGGGAGTGTTTGATGAGGACAGTGTAGAGGGAGCTTTACTCTGTATCTAACCCCGTGCTGTCCCTGTCCCGGGAGTGTTTGATGGGGACAGTGTAGAGGGAGCTTTACTCTGTATCTAACCCCGTGCTGTACCTGTCCTGGGAGTGTTTGATGGGGGACAGAGTAGAGGGAGCTTTACTCTGTATCGAACCCCGTGCTGTACCTGCCCTGGGAGTGTTTGATTTGGACAGTGTAGAGGGACCTTTACTCTGTATCTAACCCCGTGCTGTACCTGTCCTGGGAGTGTTTGATGGGGACAGTGTTGAGGGAGCTTTACTCTGTATCTCACCCCGTGCTGTACCTGTCCTGGGAGTGTTTGATGGGGACAGTGTGGAGGGAGCTTTACTCTGTATCTAACCCCGTGCTGTACCTGTCCTGGGAGTGTTTGATGGGGACAGTGTAGAGGGAGCTTTACTCTGTATCTAACCCCGTGCTGTACCTGTCCTGGGAGTGTTTGATGGGGGACAGTGGAGAGGGAGCTTTACTCTGTATCTAACCCCGTGCTGTACCTGTCCTGGGAGTGTTTGATGGGGACAGTGTAGAGGGAGCTTTACTCTGTATCTTACCCCGTTCTTTACCTGTCCTGGGAGTATTTAATGGGGACAGTGTAGAGGGAGCTTTACTCTGTATCTCACCCCGTGCTGTACCTGTCCTGGGAGTGTTTGATGGGGACAGTGTAGAGGGAGCTTTACTCTGTATCTAACCCCGTGCTGTACCTGTCCTGGGAGTGTTTGATGGGGACAGTGTAGAGGGAGCTTTACTCTGTATCTAACCCCGTGCTGTACCTGTCCTGGGAGTGTTTGATGGGGACAGTGTAGAGGGAGCTTTACTCTGTATCTAACCCCGTGCTGTACCTGTCCTGGGAGTGTTTGATGGGGACAGTATAGAGGGAGCTTTACTCTGTATCTAACCCCGTGCTGTACCTGTCCTGGGAGTGTTTGATGGGGACAGTGTAGAGGGAGCTTTACTCTGTATCTAACCCCGTGCTGTACCTGTCCTGGGAGTGTTTGATGGGGACAGTGTAGAGGGAGCTTTACTCTGTATCTAACCCCGTGCTGTACCTGTCCTGGGAGTGTTTGATGGGGCACAGTGTAGAGGGAGCTTTACTCTGTATCTGACCCCGTGCTGTACCTGTCCTGGGAGTGTTTGATGGGGGGACAGTGTAGAGGGAGCTTTACTCTGTATCTAACCCCGTGCTGTACCTGTCCTGGGAGTGTTTGATGGGGGACAGTGTAGAGGGAGCTTTACTCTGTATCTAACCCCGTGCTGTACCTGTCCTGGGAGTGTTTGATGGGGACAGTTTAGAGGGAGCTTTACTCTGTATCTAACCCCGTGCTGTACCTGTCCTGGGAGTGTTTGATGGGGACAGTGTAGAGGGAGCTTTACTCTGTATCTAACCCCGTGCTGTACCCGTCCCGGGAGTGTTTGATGGGGACAGTGTAGAGGGAGCTTTACTCTGTATCTAACCCCGTGCTGTACCTGTCCTGGGAGTGTTTGATGGGGACAGTGTAGAGGGAGCTTTACTCTGTATCTAACCCCGTGCTGTACCTGTCCTGGGAGTGTTTGATGGGGAGGTTGATTTGCTCTGTTTCTAACCAGTTGAATATTTTACAGATACACCTATGGGAAGCCAGTGAAGGGATTAGTGAATGGCACCGTTTGTTTGCAATCCTATAACTACTTCGCATCCGTGACGTATTGTGAGCATGTGGATGGGAAGGTGAGAACTGTCAGAGGGTCAGTGCTGAGGGAGTGCTGCACTGTCAGAGGGTCAGTGCTGAGGGAGTGCCGCACTGTCAGAGGGTCAGTGCTGAGGGAGTGCCGCACTGTCAGAGGGTCAGTGCTGAGGGAGTGCCGCACTGTCAGAGGGTCAGTGCTGAGGGAGTGCCGCACTGTCAGAGGGTCAGTGCTGAGGGAGTGCCGCACTGTCAGAGGGTCAGTACTGAGGGAGTGCCGCACTGTCAGAGGGTCAGTGCTGAGGGAGTGCCGCACTGTCAGAGGGTCAGTACTGAGGGAGTGCCGCACTGTCAGAGGGTCAGTACTGAGGGAGTGCCGCACTGTCAGAGGGTCAGTACTGAGGGAGTGCCGCACTGTCAGAGGGTCAGTGCTGAGGGAGTGCCGCACTGTCAGAGGGTCAGTGCTGAGGGAGTGCCGCACTGTCAGAGGGTCAGTGCTGAGGGAGTGCCGCACTGTCAGAGGGTCAGTGCTGAGGGAGTGCCGCACTGTCAGAGGGTCAGTACTGAGGGAGTGCCGCACTGTCAGAGGGTCAGTGCTGAGGGAGTGCCGCACTGTCAGAGGGTCAGTACTGAGGGAGTGCCGCACTGTCAGAGGGTCAGTACTGAGGGAGTGCCGCACTGTCAGAGGGTCAGTACTGAGGGAGTGCCGCACTGTCAGAGGGTCAGTGCTGAGGGAGTGCCGCACTGTCAGAGGGTCAGTGCTGAGGGAGTGCCGCACTGTCAGAGGGTCAGTGCTGAGGGAGTGCCGCACTGTCAGAGGGTCAGTACTGAGGGAGTGCCGCACTGTCAGAGGGTCAGTGCTGAGGGAGTGCCGCACTGTCAGAGGGTCAGTACTGAGGGAGTGCCGCACTGTCAGAGGGTCAGTACTGAGGGAGTGCCGCACTGTCAGAGGGTCAGTGCTGAGGGAGTGCCGCACTGTCAGAGGGTCAGTACTGAGGGAGTGCTGCACTGTCAGAGGGTCAGTGCTGAGGGAGTGCCGCAGGGTCAGAGGGTCAGTACTGAGGGAGTGCCGCACTGTCAGAGGGTCAGTGCTGAGGGAGTGCCGCAGGGTCAGAGGGTCAGTGCTGAGGGAGTGCCGCACTGTCAGAGGGTCAGTGCTGAGGGAGTGCCGCACTGTCAGAGGGTCAGTGCTGAGGGAGTGCCGCAGGGTCAGAGGGTCAGTACTGAGGGAGTGCCGCACTGTCAGAGGGTCAGTGCTGAGGGAGTGCCGCAGGGTCAGAGGGTCAGTGCTGAGGGAGTGCCGCACTGTCAGAGGGTCAGTGCTGAGGGAGTGCCACACTGTCAGAGGGTCAGTACTGAGGGAGTGCCGCACTGTCAGAGGGTCAGTGCTGAGGGAGTGCCGCACTGTCAGAGGGTCAGTACTGAAGGAGTGCCGCACTGTCAGTGGGTCAGTACTGAGGGAGTGCCACACTGTCAGAGGGTCAGTGCTGAGGGAGTGCCGCACTGTCAGAGGGTCAGTACTGAGGGAGTGCCGCACTGTCAGAGGGTCAGTGCTGAGGGAGTGCCACACTGTCAGAGGGTCAGTACTGAGGGAGTGCCGCACTGTCAGAGGGTCAGTACTGAGGGAGTGCCGCACTGTCAGAGGGTCAGTGCTGAGGGAGTGCCGCACTGTCAGAGGGTCAGTGCTGAGGGAGTGCTGCACTGTCGGAGGGTCAGTGCTGAGGGAGTGCCGCACTGTCAGAGGGTCAGTACTGAGGGAGTGCCGCACTGTCAGAGGGTCAGTGCTGTGGGAGTGCCGCACTGTCAGAGGGTCAGTACTGAGGGAGTGCCGCACTGTCAGAGGGTCAGTACTGTGGGAGTGCCGCACTGTCAGAGGGTCAGTGCTGTGGGAGTGCCGCACTGTCAGAGGGTCAGTACTGAGGGAGTGCCGCACTGTCAGAGGGTCAGTACTGAGGGAGTGCCGCACTGTCAGAGGGTCAGTGCTGAGGGAGCCCCGCACTGTCAGAGGGTCAGTGCTGAGGGAGTGCCGCACTGTCAGAGGGTCAGTGCTGAGGGAGCCCCGCACTGTCAGAGGGTCAGGACTGAGGGAGTGCCGCACTGTCAGAGGGTCAGTGCTGAGGGAGCCCCGCACTGTCAGAGGGTCAGTGCTGAGGGAGTGCCGCACTGTCAGAGGGTCAGTGCTGTGGGAGTGCCGCACTGTCAGAGGGTCAGTGCTGTGGGAGTGCCGCACTGTCAGAGGGTCAGTGCTGAGGGAGTGTCGCACTGTCAGAGGGTCAGTGCTGAGGGAGTGCCGCACTGTCAGAGGGTCAGTGCTGAGGGAGCGCCGCACTGTCAGAGGGTCAGTGCTGAGGGAGTGCTGCACTGTCAGAGGGTCAGTGCTGAGGGAGCGCCGCACTGTCAGAGGGTCAGTGCTGAGGGAGTGCCGCACTGTCAGCGGGTCAGTGCTGAGGGAGTGCCGCACTGTCAGAGGGTCAGTGCTGAGGGAGTGCCGCACTGTCAGAGGGTCAGTGCTGAGGGAGTGCCGCACTGTCAGAGGGTCAGTGCTGAGGGAGTGCCGCACTGTCAGAGGGTCAGTGCTGAGGGAGTGCCGCACTGTCAGAGGGTCAGTGCTGAGGGAGTGCTGCACTGTCAGAGGGTCAGTGCTGAGGGAGTGCCGCACTGTCAGAGGGTCAGTGCTGAGGGAGTGCCGCACTGTCAGAGGGTCAGTGCTGAGGGAGTGCTGCACTGTCAGAGGGTCAGTGCTGAGGGAGTGCCGCACTGTCAGAGGGTCAGTACTGAGGGAGTGCCGCACTGTCTGAGGGTCAGTGCTGAGGGAGTGCCGCACTGTCAGAGGGTCAGTGCTGAGGGAGTGCCGCACTGTCTGAGGGTCAGTGCTGAGGGAGTGCCGCACTGTCAGAGGGTCAGTGCTGAGGGAGTGCCGCACTGTCAGAGGGTCAGTGCTGAGGGAGTGCCGCACTGTCAGAGGGTCAGTACTGAGGGAGTGCCGCACTGTCAGAGGGTCAGTGCTGAGGGAGTGCCGCACTGTCAGAGGGTCAGTGCTGAGGGAGTGCCGCACTGTCAGAGGGTCAGTACTGAGGGAGTGCCGCACTGTCAGAGGGTCAGTGCTGAGGGAGTGCCGCACTGTCTGAGGGTCAGTGCTGAGGGAGTGCCGCAGGGTCAGAGGGTCAGTGCTGAGGGAGTGCCGCACTGTCAGAGGGTCAGTACTGAGGGAGTGCCGCACTGTCAGAGGGTCAGTGCTGAGGGAGTGCCGCACTGTCAGAGGGTCAGTGCTGAGGGAGTGCCGCACTGTCAGAGGGTCAGTACTGAGGGAGTGCCGCACTGTCAGAGGGTCAGTGCTGAGGGAGTGCCGCACTGTCTGAGGGTCAGTGCTGAGGGAGTGCCGCAGGGTCAGAGGGTCAGTGCTGAGGGAGTGCCGCACTGTCAGAGGGTCAGTGCTGAGGGAGTGCCGCACTGTCTGAGGGTCAGTGCTGAGGGAGTGCCGCAGGGTCAGAGGGTCAGTGCTGAGGGAGTGCCGCAGGGTCTGCACTGACCTGTCTGATGTGGGATTATGTGCAGACCATCTTGGCGGGTGATTGGGATAATGATGGGGAAATTCTTGTGAGAAGCCAGTCAGCATTATCGACCTCTTCTACTCACATTGTCCTCTCTGATTCCCCCCCCCCCCCAAAACCCCCTCAGACTGATGCCAATGGCTGCCTGGTAACGGATCTCTCCACTAAAAGCTACAAGTTTGTGAAGCGTCGCTTCACTGACAATGTGCGTGCTAACTTCATTATGGTGGAGTCGGGTACAGGTGAGTTTACGGACGCAAGTTTCCATCCTCGGCCCTCCTAACCTGTCCCGATCTTGATGCCCCAACTCAACTGCAAAAACAAACCTCCTGCCCTCACTCGGCCCATCTCCCTCTCTTCCCTCCCTCATCACGCACCCATCCTGATGCCTCTCAAATGTTGCGAATGTGCCCACTTCCACCACCCCCTCTGGCAGCATGTTCCAGGCACCCACTCTCTCTCTCTCTCTCTCTGGGTGAACAAGTTCCCCCTGCGCAGTGAACACAGAGAATTACAGCACAGGAACAGTCCCTTCGGCCCTCCAAGTCTGCACCGACCATGCTGCCCCGACTGAACTAAAACCCCCTACCCTTCCGGGGACCCCTTAAAACTCACTATCGTATCCGCTTCCACTATCTCCCCCGGCAATGAGTTCCCGGCACCCACCACCCTCTGTGTAAAAAATCTGCCTCGTACATCTCCTTTAAACCTTGCCTCTCACACCTTAAACCTGTGCCCCCCGAGTAACTGACTCTTCCACCCTGGGGAAAAAGCTTCTGACTATCCACTCTGTCCATGCCCCTCATAATCTTGTCGACTTCTATCAGGTCTCCCCCTCAACCTCCGTCGCTCCCGTGAGAACAAACCAAGTTTCTCCAACCTCTCCTCATAGCTAATGCCCTCCAGACCAGGCAACAGTACAGCAGTGGTTGGCTCTGCTGCCTCACAACTCCCGGGATTCAGGTTCGATTCAGGTCCAGCTTGGGGTCACTTGATTACCTGTAAAGACTCGCATTCCAACCATTAAATTGAGTTCGTGTCTCTGTCGGCCCTGTTTGTGAACAGAACTCCCACTCACCTGATGAAGGAGCAGCGCTCTGAAAGCTTGTGGCTTGTGCTACCAAATAAACCTGTTGGACTTTAACCTGGTGTTGTGAGACTTCTGACTAGGGTGCATTGGCCATGCTAAATTCTCCCTCAGTGTCACCCGAACAGGCGCCAGAGTGTGGCGACTGGGGGATTTTCACAGCAACTTCATTGCAGTGTTAATGTAAGCCGACTTGTGACACTAATAAATAAACTTTAAACCTGTGCCTCTTTGTAAATGACATTTCCACCCTGGATAAAGTCTCTGACTATCCTCCCTGGGGCTGTATGGTGGCTCAGTGGGTTCGCACTGCTGCCTCACAGCGCCAGAGACCCGGGTTCAATTCCCAGCTTGGGTCACTGTCTCTGTGGAGTTTGCACATTCTCCCCGTGTCTGCGTGGGTTTCCTCCCACAGTCCGAAAGATGTGCAGGTTAGGTGGATTGGCCGTGCTAAATTGCCCCTTAGTGTCAGGGGGACTATTAGGGTAAATGCATCGGGTTCTTGGGATAGGGCCTGGGTGGGATTGTGGTCGGTGCGGACTTGATGGGCTGAATGGCCTCCTTCTGCACTGTAGGGATAGTATGATTCTGTAAATGCCTCATCATTTTGTCGACCTCTATCCCCTCAGCCTCTGTTTTCCCAGCACAAACAATCCCAGTTTATCCAACCTCTCCTCGCAGCCTCAAGATCAGGAAACTAACATTTGTCGGGAAATTAAACTTGACCCTAACCCTCCTCGGCCCGACCCCGAATCCTCACCCTAAAACTGCTCCTGACCCTCGACCTAACACTGAATCTCACCCTAACCCAAATGCAAACCCGAGCAGGGCCACATAACCTCAGGATAGTGCTGACACTGAGGCTCAACCCCAGAGCTAAATCTAAACCTCACCCCAACATGGTGCTTGTATAACAGCTTAGCTTTCATCGGCAGGTTTACACCTCGCTGCTTTTGGCGAAACCAGCGTCAATCCAGAAATCTCAAAGATAACTTTCGAAGGAGTGGAAGATCATTATAAGAAAGGACTCCCGTACAGTGGGCAGGTAAATTTAATTCAACTCTCCCACACACACACACACTGTGTAATATATACAGGATTAAACTCTCCCATACACACACACACTGTGTAATATATACAGGATTAAACTCTCCCACACACACACTGTGTAATATATACAGGATTAAACTCTCCCACACACACACTGTGTAATATATACAGGATTAAACTCTCCCACACACACACTGTGTAATATATACAGGATTAAACTATCCCACACACACACTGTGTAATATATACAGGATTAAACTCTCCCACACACACACACTGTGTAATATATACAGGATTAAACTCTCCCACACACACACACACACTGTGTAATATATACAGGATTAAACTCTCCCACACACACACACTGTGTAATATATACAGGATTAAACTCTCCCACACACACACACACACTCTGTGTAATATATACAGGATTAAACTCTCCCACACACACACACTGTGTAATATATACAGGATTAAACTCTCCCACACACACACACTGTGTAATATATACAGGATTAAACTCTCCCACACACACACACACTGTGTAATATATACAGGATTAAACTCTCCCACACACACACACTGTGTAATATATACAGGATTAAACTCTCCCACACACACACACACTGTGTAATATATACAGGATTAAACTCTCCCACACACACACACTGTGTAATATATACAGGATTAAACTCTCCCACACACACACACACTGTGTAATATATACAGGATTAAACTCTCCCACACACACACACTCTGTGTAATATATACAGGATTAAACTCTCCCCCACACACACACTGTGTAATATATACAGGATTAAACTCTCCCACACACACACACTGTGTAATATATACAGGATTAAACTCTCCCACACACACACACTGTGTAATATATACAGGATTAAACTCTCCCACACACACACACTGTGTAATATATACAGGATTAAACTCTCCCACACACACACACACTGTGTAATATATACAGGATTAAACTCTCCCATACACACACACTGTGTAATATATACAGGATTAAACTCTCCCACACACACACACTGTGTAATATATACAGGATTAAACTCTCCCACACACACACACACTGTGTAATATATACAGGATTAAACTCTCCCACACACATACACTGTAATATATACAGGATTAAACTCTCCCACACACACACACACACTGTGTAATATATACAGGATTAAACTCTCCCACACACACACACACTGTGTAATATATACAGGATTAAACTCTCCCACACACACACACACTGTGTAATATATACAGGATTAAACTCTCCCACACACATACACTGTAATATATACAGGATTAAACTCTCCCACACACACACACACACACACTGTAATATATACAGGATTAAACTCTCCCACACACACACACTGTGTAATATATACAGGATTAAACTCTCCCACACACACACACTGTGTAATATATACAGGATTAAACTCTCACACACACACACACTGTGTAATATATACAGGATTAAACTCTCCCACACACACACACTGTGTAATATATACAGGATTAAACTCTCCCATACACACACACACTGTGTAATATATACAGGATTAAACTCTCCCACACACACACTGTGTAATATATACAGGATTAAACTCTCCCACACACACACACTGTGTAATATATACAGGATTAAACTCTCCCACACACACACACACTGTGTAATATATACAGGATTAAACTCTCCCACACACACACACACTGTGTAATATATACAGGATTAAAGTCTCCCACACACAGACACACTGTGTAATATATACAGGATTAAACACTCCCACACACACACTGTGTAATATATACAGGATTAAACTCTCCCACACACACACACTGTGTAATATATACAGGATTAAACTCTCCCACACACACACTGTGTAATATATACAGGATTAAACTCTCCCACACACACACACACTGTGTAATATATACAGGATTAAACTCTCCCACACACACACACTGTGTAATATATACAGGATTAAACTCTCCCACACACACACACTGTAATATATACAGGATTAAACTCTCCCACACACACACTGTGTAATATATACAGGATTAAACTCTCCCACACACACACACTGTGTAATATATACAGGATTAAACTCTCCCACACACACACACACTGTGTAATATATACAGGATTAAACTCTCCCACACACACACACACAGTGTAATATATACAGGATTAAACTCTCCCACACACACACACTGTGTAATATATACAGGATTAAACACTCCCACACACACACTGTGTAATATATACAGGATTAAACTCTCCCACACACACACACTGTGTAATATATACAGGATTAAACTCTCCCACACACACACACTGTGTAATATATACAGGATTAAACACTCCCACACACACACTGTGTAATATATACAGGATTAAACTCTCCCACACACACACACTGTGTAATATATACAGGATTAAACTCTCCCACACACACACACACACACACTGTGTAATATATACAGGATTAAACTCTCCCACACACACACTGTGTAATATATACAGGATTAAACTCTCCCACACACACACACTGTGTAATATATACAGGATTAAACTCTCCCACACACACACACACACACTGTGTAATATATACAGGATTAAACTCTCCCACACACACACACTGTGTAATATATACAGGATTAAACTCTCCCACACACACACACTGTAATATATACAGGATTAAACTCTCCCACACACACACTGTGTAATATATACAGGATTAAACTCTCCCACACACACACACTGTGTAATATATACAGGATTAAACTCACACACACACACACACTGTGTAATATATACAGGATTAAACTTTCCCACACACACTGTGTAATATATACAGGATTAAACTCTCCCACACACACACACACTGTGTAATATATACAGGATTAAACTCTCCCACACACACACACTGTGTAATATATACAGGATTAAACTCACACACACACACACACTGTGTAATATATACAGGATTAAACTTTCCCACACACACTGTGTAATATATACAGGATTAAACTCTCCCACACACACACACACTGTGTAATATATACAGGATTAAACTCTCCCACACATACACACTGTGTAATATATACAGGATTAACCTATCCCACACACACACTGTGTAATATATACAGGATTAAACTCTCCCACACACACTGTGTAATATATACAGGATTAAACTCTCCCACACACACACACTGTGTAATATATACAGGATTAAACTCTCCCACACACACACACACTGTGTAATATATACAGGATTAAACTCTCCCACACACACACACTGTGTAATATATACAGGATTAAACTCTCCCACACACACACTGTGGGATATATACAGGATTAAACACTCCCACACACACACACTGTGTAATATATACAGGATTAAACTCTCCCACACACACACACTGTGTAATATATACAGGATTAAACTCTCCCACACACACACACACACTGTGTAATTTATACAGGATTAAACTCACACACACACACACACACACTGTGTAATATATACAGGGTTAAACACTCCCACACACACACACACACACACACTGTGTAATATATACAGGATCAAACTCTCCCACACACACAGTGTAATATATACAGGATTAAACTCTCCCACACACACTGTAATATATACAGGATTAAACTCTCCCACACACACACACACTGTGTAATATATACAGGATTAAACTCTCCCACACACACACACACTGTGTAATATATACAGGATTAAACTCTCCCACACACACACTGTAATATATACAGGATTAAACTCTCCCACACACACACTGTGTAATATATACAGGATTAAACTCTCCCACACACACACTGTGTAATATATACAGGATTAAACTCTCCCACACACACACACACTGTGTAATATATACAGGATTAAACTCTCCCACACACACACACTGTGTAATATATACAGGATTAAACTCTCCCACACACACACTGTGTAATATATACAGGATTAAACTCTCCCACACACACACACACTGTGTAATATATACAGGATTAAACTCACCCACACACACACACTGTGTAATATATACAGGATTAAACTCTCCCACACACACACACACTGTGTAATATATACAGGATTAAACTCACCCACACACACACACTGTGTAATATATACAGGATTAAACTCACCCACACACACACACTGTGTAATATATACAGGATTAAACTCTCCCACACACACACACACTGTGTAATATATACAGGGTTAAACTCTCCCACACACACACACTGTGTAATATATACAGGATTAAACACGCCCACACACACACACACACTGTGTAATATATACAGGATTAAACTCTCCCACACACACACACACTGTGTAATATATACAGGATTAAACTCACACACACACACACACTGTGTAATATATACAGGATTAAACTCTCCCACACACACACACACTGTGTAATATATACAGGATTAAACACTCCCACACACACACACTGTGTAATATATACAGGATTAAACTCTCCCACACACACTGTGTAATATATACAGGATTAAACTCTCCCACACACACACACTGTGTAATATATACAGGATTAAACTTTCCCACACACACACACTGTGTAATATATACAGGATTAACCTATCCCACACACACACTGTGTAATATATACAGGATTAAACTCTCCCACACACACACACACTGTGTAATATATACAGGATTAACCTATCCCACACACACACTGTGTAATATATACAGGATTAAACACTCCCACACACACACACTGTGTAATATATACAGGATTAAACTCTCCCACACACACACACTGTGTAATATATACAGGATTAAACTCTCCCACACACACACACTGTGTAATATATACAGGATTAAACTCTCCCACACACACACACTGTGTAATATATACAGGATTAAACTCTCCCACACACACACACTGTGTAATACATACAGGATTAAACTCTCCCACACACACACACTGTGTAATATATACAGGATTAAACTCTCCCACACACACACACACTGTGTAATATATACAGGATTAAACTCTCCCACACACACACACTGTGTAATATATACAGGATTAAACTCTCCCACACACACACACTGTGTAATATATACAGGATTAAACTCTCCCACACACACACACTGTGTAATATAGACAGGATTAAACTCTCCCACACACACACACTGTGTAATATATACAGGATTAAACTCTCCCACACACACACACACTGTGTAATATATACAGGATTAAACTCTCCCACACACACACACACTGTGTAATATATACAGGATTAAACTCTCCCACACACACACACACTGTGTAATATATACAGGGTTAAACTCTCCCACACACACACACACTGTGTAATATATACAGGATTAAACTCTCCCACACACACACACACTGTGTAATATATACAGGATTAAACTCTCCCACACACACACACACTGTGTAATATATACAGGGTTAAACTCTCCCACACACACACACACTGTGTAATATATACAGGATTAAACTCCCACACACACACACACTGTGTAATATATGCAGGATTAAACTCTCCCACACACACACACACTGTGTAATATATACAGGATTAAACTCTCCCACACACACACACACTGTGTAATATATACAGGATTAAACTCTCCCACACACACACACTGTGTAATATATACAGGATTAAACTCTCCCACACACACACACTGTGTAATATATACAGGATTAAACTCTCCCACACACACACACACACTGTGTAATATATACAGGATTAAACTCTCGCACACACACACACTGTGTAATATATACAGGATTAAACTCTCCCACACACACACACACACTGTGTAATATATACAGGATTAAACACTCCCACACACACACACTGTGTAATATATACAGGATTAAACTCTCCCACACACACACACACTGTGTAATATATACAGGATTAAACTCTCCCACACACACACTGTGTAATATATACAGGATTAAACTCTCCCACACACACACACTGTGTAATATATACAGGATTAAACTCTCCCACACACACACACACTGTGTAATATATACAGGATTAAACTCTCCCACACACACACACACTGTGTAATATATACAGGGTTAAACTCTCCCACACACACACACACTGTGTAATATATACAGGATTAAACTCTCCCACACACACACACACTGTGTAATATATACAGGATTAAACTCTCCCACACACACACACACTGTGTAATATATACAGGGTTAAACTCTCCCACACACACACACACTGTGTAATATATACAGGATTAAACTCCCACACACACACACACTGTGTAATATATGCAGGATTAAACTCTCCCACACACACACACACTGTGTAATATATACAGGATTAAACTCTCCCACACACACACACTGTGTAATATATACAGGATTAAACTCTCCCACACACACACACACTGTGTAATATATACAGGATTAAACTCTCCCACACACACACACTGTGTAATATATACAGGATTAAACTCTCCCACACACACACTGTGTAATATTTACAGGATTTAACTCTCCCACACACACACACACTGTGTAATATATACAGGATTAAACTCTCCCACACACACACACTGTGTAATATATACAGGATTAAACTCCCACACACACACACACTGTGTAATATATACAGGATTAAACTCTCCCACACACACACACTGTGTAATATATACAGGATTAAACTCTCCCACACACACACTGTGTAATATATACAGGATTAAACTCTCCCACACACACACACTGTGTAATATATACAGGATTAAACTCTCCCACACACACACACACTGTGTAATATATACAGGATTAAACTCTCCCACACACACACACTGTGTAATATATACAGGATTAAACTCCCACACACACACACACTGTGTAATATATACAGGATTAAACTCTCCCACACACACACACACACTGTGTAATATATACAGGATTAAACTCTCCCACACACACACACTGTGTAATATATACAGGATTAAACTCTCCCACACACACACACACTGTGTAATATATACAGGATTAAACTCTCCCACACACACACACACACTGTGTAATATATACAGGATTAAACTCTCCCGCACACACACACTGTGTAATATATACAGGATTAAACTCTCCCACACACACACACACTGTGTAATATATACAGGATTAAACTCTCCCCCACACACACACTGTGTAATATATACAGGATTAAACTCTCCCACACACACACTGTGTAATATATACAGGATTAAACTCTCCCACACACACACACTGTGTAATATATACAGGATTAAACTCTCCCACACACACACTGTGTAATATATACAGGATTAAACTCTCCCGCACACACACACTGTGTAATATATACAGGATTAAACTCTCCCACACACACACACACTGTGTAATATATACAGGATTAAACTCTCCCACACACACACACACTGTGTAATATATACAGGATTAAACTCTCCCACACACACACACACTGTGTAATATATACAGGATTAAACTCTCCCACACACACACACACTGTGTAATATATACAGGATTAAACTCTCCCACACACACACTGTGTAATATATACAGGATTAAACTCTCCCACACACACACACTGTGTAATATATACAGGATTAAACTCTCCCACACACACACACACTCTGTAATATATACAGGATTAAACTCTCCCACACACACACACTGTGTAATATATACAGGATTAAACTCTCCCACACACACACACTGTGTAATATATACAGGATTAAACTCTCCCACACACACACACACACTGTGTAATATATACAGGATTAAACTCTCGCACACACACACACTGTGTAATATATACAGGATTAAACTCTCCCACACACACACACACACTGTGTAATATATACAGGATTAAACACTCCCACACACACACACTGTGTAATATATACAGGATTAAACTCTCCCACACACACACACACTGTGTAATATATACAGGATTAAACTCTCCCACACACACACTGTGTAATATATACAGGATTAAACTCTCCCACACACACACACTGTGTAATATATACAGGATTAAACTCTCCCACACACACACACACTGTGTAATATATACAGGATTAAACTCTCCCACACACACACACACTGTGTAATATATACAGGATTAAACTCTCCCACACACACACACTGTGTAATATATACAGGGTTAAACTCTCCCACACACACACTGTGTAATATATACAGGGTTAAACTCTCCCACACACACACACACTGTGTAATATATACAGGATTAAACTCTCCCACACACACACTGTGTAATATATACAGGATTAAACTCTCCCACACACACACACACACACACTGTGTAATATATACAGGATTAATCTCTCGCACACACACACACACACACTGTAATATATACAGGATTAAACTCTCCCACACACACACTGTGTAATATATACAGGATTAAACTCTCCCACACACACACACTGTGTAATATATACAGGATTAAACTCTCCCACACACACACTGTGTAATATATACAGGATTAAACTCTCCCGCACACACACACTGTGTAATATATACAGGATTAAACTCTCCCACACACACACACTGTGTAATATATACAGGATTAAACTCTCCCACACACACACACACTGTGTAATATATACAGGATTAAACTCTCCCACACACACACACACTGTGTAATATATACAGGATTAAACTCTCCCACACACACACACACTGTGTAATATATACAGGATTAAACTCTCCCACACACACACTGTGTAATATATACAGGATTAAACTCTCCCACACACACACACTGTGTAATATATACAGGATTAAACTCTCCCACACACACACACACTCTGTAATATATACAGGATTAAACTCTCCCACACACACACACTGTGTAATATATACAGGATTAAACTCTCCCACACACACACACTGTGTAATATATACAGGATTAAACTCTCCCACACACACACACACACTGTGTAATATATACAGGATTAAACTCTCGCACACACACACACTGTGTAATATATACAGGATTAAACTCTCCCACACACACACACACACTGTGTAATATATACAGGATTAAACACTCCCACACACACACACTGTGTAATATATACAGGATTAAACTCTCCCACACACACACACACTGTGTAATATATACAGGATTAAACTCTCCCACACACACACTGTGTAATATATACAGGATTAAACTCTCCCACACACACACACTGTGTAATATATACAGGATTAAACTCTCCCACACACACACACACTGTGTAATATATACAGGATTAAACTCTCCCACACACACACACTGTGTAATATATACAGGATTAAACTCTCCCACACACACACACACTGTGTAATATATACAGGATTAAACTCTCCCACACACACACACACTGTGTAATATATACAGGATTAAACTCTCCCACACACACACACACTCTGTAATATATACAGGATTAAACTCTCCCACACACACACACTGTGTAATATATACAGGGTTAACCTCTCCCACACACACACTGTGTAATATATACAGGGTTAAACTCTCCCACACACACACACACTGTGTAATATATACAGGATTAAACTCTCCCACACACACACTGTGTAATATATACAGGATTAAACTCTCCCACACACACACACACACACACTGTGTAATATTTCCAGGATTAAACTCTCCCACACACACACACACACACACTGTGTAATATATACAGGATTAATCTCTCGCACACACACACACACACACTGTGATATATACAGGATTAAACTCTCCCACACACACACACACTGTGTAATATATACAGGATTAAACTCTCCCACACACACACACACTGTGTAATATATACAGGATTAAACTCTCCCACACACACACTGTGTAATATATACAGGATTAAACTCTCCCACACACACACACTGTGTAATATATACAGGATTAAACTCTCCCACACACACACACACTCTGTAATATATACAGGATTAAACTCTCCCACACACACACACTGTGTAATATATACAGGATTAAACTCTCCCACACACACACACTGTGTAATATATACAGGATTAAACTCTCCCACACACACACACACACTGTGTAATATATACAGGATTAAACTCTCGCACACACACACACTGTGTAATATATACAGGATTAAACTCTCCCACCCACACACACACACTGTGTAATATATACAGGATTAAACACTCCCACACACACACACTGTGTAATATATACAGGATTAAACTCTCCCACACACACACACACTGTGTAATATATACAGGATTAAACTCTCCCACACACACACTGTGTAATATATACAGGATTAAACTCTCCCACACACACACACACTGTGTAATATATACAGGATTAAACTCTCCCACACACACACACACTGTGTAATATATACAGGATTAAACTCTCCCACACACACACACACTGTGTAATATATACAGGATTAAACTCTCCCACACACACACACTGTGTAATATATACAGGGTTAAACTCTCCCACACACACACTGTGTAATATATACAGGGTTAAACTCTCCCACACACACACACACTGTGTAATATATACAGGATTAAACTCTCCCACACACACACTGTGTAATATATACAGGATTAAACTCTCCCACACACACGCACACACACACTGTGTAATATATACAGGATTAATCTCTCGCACACACACACACACACACTGTAATATATACAGGATTAAACTCTCCCACACACACACTGTGTAATATATACAGGATTAAACTCTCCCACACACACACACTGTGTAATATATACAGGATTAAACTCTCCCACACACACACTGTGTAATATATACAGGATTAAACTCTCCCGCACACACACACTGTGTAATATATACAGGATTAAACTCTCCCACACACACACACACTGTGTAATATATACAGGATTAAACTCTCCCACACACACACACACTGTGTAATATATACAGGATTAAACTCTCCCACACACACACACACTGTGTAATATATACAGGATTAAACTCTCCCACACACACACACACTGTGTAATATATACAGGATTAAACTCTCCCACACACACACTGTGTAATATATACAGGATTAAACTCTCCCACACACACACACTGTGTAATATATACAGGATTAAACTCTCCCACACACACACACACTCTGTAATATATACAGGATTAAACTCTCCCACACACACACACTGTGTAATATATACAGGATTAAACTCTCCCACACACACACACTGTGTAATATATACAGGATTAAACTCTCCCACACACACACACACACTGTGTAATATATACAGGATTAAACTCTCGCACACACACACACTGTGTAATATATACAGGATTAAACTCTCCCACACACACACACACACACTGTGTAATATATACAGGATTAAACACTCCCACACACACACACTGTGTAATATATACAGGATTAAACTCTCCCACACACACACACACTGTGTAATATATACAGGATTAAACTCTCCCACACACACACTGTGTAATATATACAGGATTAAACTCTCCCACACACACACACACTGTGTAATATATACAGGATTAAACTCTCCCACACACACACACACTGTGTAATATATACAGGATTAAACTCTCCCACACACACACACACTGTGTAATATATACAGGATTAAACTCTCCCACACACACACACACTCTGTAATATATACAGGATTAAACTCTCCCACACACACACACTGTGTAATATATACAGGGTTAAACTCTCCCACACACACACTGTGTAATATATACAGGGTTAAACTCTCCCACACACACACACACTGTGTAATATATACAGGATTAAACTCTCCCACACACACACTGTGTAATATATACAGGATTAAACTCTCCCACACACACACACACACACACTGTGTAATATATACAGGATTAAACTCTCCCACACACACACACACTGTGTAATATATACAGGATTAAACTCTCCCACACACACACACTGTGTAATATATACAGGATTAAACTCTCCCACACACACACTGTGTAATATATACAGGATTAAACTCTCCCACACACACACACACACACACTGTGTAATATATACAGGATTAAACTCTCCCACACACACACACACACACACTGTGTAATATATACAGGATTAATCTCTCGCACACACACACACACACACTGTAATATATACAGGATTAATCTCTCGCACACACACACTGTGTAATATATACAAGATTAAACTCTCCCCCAGACACAGACACATTGTTTAATATATGCAGGATTAAATTATTCTCATTAATTTACAATAATGCGTCTATCTCACTGTGCAGGTCCGAATACAATATTCCACTGGTGGTCCTGTCCGCAATGCCTCCATCTTCCTGTTCTGCAGTTTGAAACCTGGCGCCGAGAAACTTACCACGGATGAGAATGGGTTGGCATCGTTCTCACTGGATACAACCACCTGGGGGTCTCTGCCTGTGTCCTTCACCGTGAGTCAAGGGGGCGAATTGTACCTGTCCCGCCCACCATGGGAATCAGGGTCGGACCACGGGGACGTCCATTGACCTCGGGTGGGATTTCCCCGTTTCGGGGTCGATCGAGGCGGGACACGCCCGCGTTGTGTGCCACGGGGACACGGTCAGACTGGCTGGCGTTGCGAGTCAGGGATTTGGACAGGGGATTACCGTGCCCACTTGGTGAACAAGGCTAGGGTATTTTGCCAACTGACTTGGAATGACAGGGGTTCGTTGCGGGCATTCAGGACTAAGTTGGGGTTGAGGGTGGGTCTTGTCAGGGTGTGTGGGACTGAGGATGGAATGACAGGGGGAGATGGTTAGATTCTCTCTAACTGGCTGGGTCCCAGTTCAATTTCTGGTCAATGGGGACCCCCAGGATGTTGATAGTGGGGGAGGGGATTTCACCAATGGCAGTGGGGGGAGATGGTTAGATTCTCTCCTGTTGGAGGGTGGATAACACAAATGCTTCAAGAAGGTTTTGGTGGGGAAATTGAGTATAATATCTTGTTGACACTGGATGTGCTTAACCTGTTGCTCTCTCCTCCTCCTCTCTTTCTAGGCCATTTATCAGGGTGGTTACCTCTTTCAAAACAGTCTTCCCCACCACAAGTCCGGTCATCACATGGTCAAACCCTTCTACTCCAGATCCAGCAGTTTCCTCTCCATCCAGAAGCACCATCAGGAACTGCCCTGTGACTCACAGCTGGACGTAGAAATTCACTACACCATCACGTGTCCAACAGTCCAGGAAAAGGCCAGCCTGGATGTCTTCTACCTGGTGAGAATAGAAACATAGAAGATCGGAGCGGGAGGAGGCCCAATCGAGCCTGCTCCGTCATTTGTCACGATCATGACTGATCATCCAACTCAACAGCCTAATCCTGCTCTCTCCCCACAACCCCCTCAGGTGCTACATCCAGTCGCCTCTTGAATACATTCAATGTTTTGGGAGGCGATGACCCAGTGATATTATCGCTAGACTATTAATCCAGAAACTCAGCTAATGTTCTGGGGGACCCAGATTCGAATCCCGCCACGGCAGATGGTGGAATTTGAGTTCAATGACATAAATCTTGAATTAAGAATCTACTGATGACCATGAAACCATTATCGGAAAAACCCATCTGGTTCACTAATGTCCTTTTAGGGAAGGAAATCTGCCGTCCTTACCCGGTCTGGCTGACCTGTGACTCCAGAGCCACAGCAATGTGGTTGACTCTCAACTGCCCTCCAAGGGCAACTAGGGATGGGCAATAAATGCTGGACCAGCCAGCGACGCCCATGTCCCATGAATAGAGTCATAGAGGTTTACAGCATGGAATCAGGCTCTTCAGCCCAACTTGTCCATGCCGCCCCTTTTTCTAACCATTAAGCGAGAACCAATTGCCCACATTTGGCCCAAATCCCTCTGTACCCATCGTACCCATGTAACTGTCCAAACACTTCTTAAAAGACAAAATTGTACCCGCCTCTACTACTGCCTCTGGCAGCTTGTTCCAGACACTCACCACCCTCTGTGTGAAACAATTGCCCCTCTGGACACTTTTGTATCTCTCCCCTCTCACCTTAAACCTATGCCCTCTAGTTTTAGACTCCCCTACCTTTGGGAAAAGATGTTGACTATCTAGCTGATCTGTGCCCCTAATTATTTTATAGACCTCTATAAGGTCACCCCTCAGCCTCCTACGCTCCAGAGAAAAAAGTCCCAGTCTATCCAGCCTCTCCTTATAACTCAATCCATCAAGTCCCGGTAGCATCCTAGTAAATCTCTTCTGCACCCTTTCTAGTTTAATAATATCCTTTCTATAATAGGGTGACCAGAACTGTACACAGTATTCCAAGTGTGGCCTTACCAATGTCTTGTACAACTTCAACAAGGCGTCCCAACTCCTGTATTCAATGTTCTGACCGATGAAACTAAGCATGCCGAATGCCTTCTTCTCCACTCTGTCCACCTGTGACTCCACTTTCAAGGAGCTTTGAACCTGTACCCCTGGATCTCTTTGATCTGTAACTCTCCCCAATGCCCTACCATTAACTAAGTAAGTCCTGCCCTGGTTCAAATCTACCAAAATGCATCACCTCGCATTTATCTAAATAAAACTCCAGTGTCCAGAGGGTCAATTTTTTCACACAGAGGGTGGTGAGTGTCTGGAACGAGCTGCCAGAGGCAGTAGTAGAGGCGGGTACAATTTTGTCTTTTGAAAAGCATTTAGACAGTTACATGGGTATGATGGGTACAGAGGGATATGGGCCAAATGCGGGCAATTGGGACTAGATTAATGGCTAAAAAAAGGGGTGGCATGGACAAGTTGGGCCGAAGGGCCTGTTTCCATGCTGTAAACCTCTATGACTAAATAATACTGCGTCTGCCATTGATTTGCCCACTCACCCAAGCTGTCCAGATCATGCTGAAGGATCTCTGCATCCTCATCACAGTTCACTCTTCCACCCAACCTGGTATCACCTGCAAACTTCACTTTTCTGTTGGGCCTCATTTCTGTGGCATTGTCTGTTTGACCACATCCTGCTCTCTCTCTCTCTCTGCACAGGTCATGTCGAGGGGACTTATCGTGAAACTCAATCAGAAAACGATCTCCGTCGGTGGCTCCGAAGGTTTGATGCTTCTCGCTTGTCTGTGGAGATCGCCCGTATCGATCAATGTGACCCTCCCCCTCCCCGAACACCTCCCACCCTGCTCCTAAAATATTCAAAGCAAACTGTTTGTCCCGAACTCCCTCTGCTTCCCTCTGGAACACAAGTCACACAGCTCCCACTGTGTGTGTGTGTGTGTGTGTGTGTGTGTGACGGTGTGTGTGTGTGTGTGTGTGTGTGTGTGTGTGTGTGTGAGACGGTGTGTGTGTGTGTGAGACGGTGTTTGTGTGTGTGTGACGGTGTTTGTGTGTGTGTGTGTGAGACGGTGTGTGTGCAAGTGTGTGCGAGAGAGCGTGAGTGTGCGCGAGAGAGTGTGAGTGTGCGTGAGGGAGTGTGAGTGAGTGCGCGCGAGAGTGTGAGTGTGCGCGCGCGAGAGTGTGAGT
>NW_027591947.1:5000-67904 GCF_964213995.1 Mustelus asterias
CAGTGCGGCGCTCCCTCAGCACTGCCCCTCCCACAGTGCGGCGCTCCCTCAGCACCGACCCTCCCACAGTGCGGCGCTCCCTCAGCACCGACCCTCCCACAGTGCGGCGCTCCCTCGGCATTCAACCTACAGCATTGGGATTGGTAGCTGAGAGGTCACTGAGCCACGTGGACTGCCGGGAAGGTTCAAGTCGTTCTTCAGCTGATGTTGTTCACACATTCCACCCGAGAAAAACTAACCCGACCTGAACTTCTGGTGATGTTTTCTGTCAGCTGATTTGCACACTCCTATCGGAATGTGGACAACCCCGTTCCCCCTCGGTAGCTCAGGGCTTTCCAACATCCACCTCAGCCCTTTGTCCCAGAGAGATTCAGCTCCTCCTGTCCAGGGAGCACTGGACTCTCGCTGGAGCACTGGACACTCGCTGGAGCACTGGACACTCGCTGGAGCACTGGACTCTCGCTGGAGCACTGGACTCTCGCTGGAGCACTGGACACTCGCTGGAGCACTGGACTCTCGCTGGAGCACTGGACCTTCGCTGGAGCACTGGACACTCGCTGGAGCACTGGCTTCTCGCTGGAGCACTGGACCTTCGCTGGAGCACTGGACACTCGCTGGAGCACTGGACTCTCGCTGGAGCACTGGACCTCCGCTGGAGCACTGGACCTCCGCTGGAGCACTGGACTCTCGCTGGAGCACTGGACACTCGCTGGAGCACTGGACTCTCGCTGGAGCACTGGGCACTCACTGGAACACTGGACACTCACTGAAGCACTGGACACTCGCTGGAGCACTGGACTCTCGCTGGAGCACTGGACACTCGCTGGAGCACTGGACTCTCGCTGGAGCACTGGACACTCACTGGAGCACTGGACACTCACTGAAGCACTGGACACTCGCTGGAGCACTGGACTCTCGCTGGAGCACTGGACTCTCGCTGGAGCACTGGACCCTCGCTGGAGCACTGGACACTCACTGAAGCACTGGACTCTCGCTGAAGCACTGGACCCTCGCTGGAGCACTGGACTCTCGCTGGAGCACTGGATTCTTGCTGGAGCACTGGACTCTCGCTGGAGCACTGGACTCTCGCTGGAGCACTGGACTCTCGCTGGAGCACTGGACTCTCGCTGGAGCACTGGACTTTCGCTGGAGCACTGGACCCTTGCTGGAGCACTGGACACTCACTGAAGCACTGGACCCTCGCTGGAGCACTGGACTCTCGCTGGAGCACTGGACCCTCGCTGAAGCACTGGACCCTCGCTGGAGCACTGGACTCTCGCTGGAGCACTGGACCCTCGCTGAAGCACTGGACTCTCGCTGGAGCACTGGACTCTCGCTGGAGCACTGGACTCTCGCTGGAGCACTGGACTCTCGCTGGAGCACTGGACTCTCGCTGGAGCACTGGACTCTCGCTGGAGCACTGGACCCTCGCTGGAGCACTGGACTTTCGCTGGAGCACTGGACTCTCGCTGGAGCACTGGACCCTCGCTGAAGCACTGGACCCTCGCTGGAGCACTGGACTCTCGCTGGAGCACTGGACCCTCGCTGAAGCACTGGACTCTCGCTGGAGCACTGGACTCTCGCTGGAGCACTGGACTCTCGCTGGAGCACTGGACTCTCGCTGGAGCACTGGACTCTCGCTGGAGCACTGGACTCTCGCTGGAGCACTGGACACTCACTGAAGCACTGGCTTCTCGCTGGAGCACTGGACTCTCGCTGGAGCACTGGACACTCGCTGGAGCACTGGACTCTCGCTGGAGCACTGGACTCTCGCTGGAGCACTGGACTCTCACTGTAGAACTGGACTCTCACTGTAGAACTGGACCCTCGCTGGAGCACTGGACCCTCGCTGGAGCACTGGACCCTCACTGTAGAACTGGACCCTCGCTGGAGCACTGGACCCTCGCTGGAGCACTGGACCCTCACTGTAGAACTGGACCCTCGCTGGAGCTCTGGACTCTCGCTGGAGCACTGGACTCTCGCTGGAGCACTGGACTCTCGCTGGAGCACTGGACTCTCACTGTAGAACTGGACCCTCGCTGGAGCACTGGACTCTCGCTGGAGCACTGGACACTCACTGAAGCACTGGCTTCTCGCTGGAGCACTGGACTCTCGCTGGAGCACTGGACTCTCGCTGGAGCACTGGACTCTCACTGTAGAACTGGACCCTCGCTGGAGCACTGGACCCTCGCTGGAGCACTGGACACTCACTGAAGCACTGGACCCTCGCTGGAGCACTGGACCCTCGCTGGAGCACTGGACTCTCACTGTAGAACTGGACCCTCGCTGGAGCACTGGACCCTCGCTGGAGCACTGGACCCTCACTGGAGCACTGGACTCTCGCTGGAGCACTGGACTCTCGCTGGAGCACTGGACTCTCGCTGGAGCACTGGACTCTCGCTGGAGCACTGGACCCTCACTGGAGCACTGGACCCTCACTGGAGCACTGGATCCTGGCTGGAGAATTCTCTGCCACAGAAACCACCTGACAGATTGAATGAGTGGCTGGAAGTTGAAGTTCTGTGTGGGGCAAGTGCGATTTCATCCCAGCTCCAACCTGGACCCAGATCCAAAAAGTTGTTCAGTAATACACCTCCCAATATCGCTGAGAGAAAAATAGCGACTCGTGGAGGAAGACTTAGATCGAATGGCCTCCTCTTGTTCCTGGATAATAGGCTCGAGGGGCTGAATGGCCTCCTCCTGTTCCTGTGTAACAGGCTGGAGGAGGGGCTGAATGGCCTCCTCCTATTCCTGTGGAACAATCTTGAGGGGCTGAATGGCCACCTCCTATTCCAGTGTAGCAGGTTTGAGGGGATGAATGGCCTCCTGTTCCTGTGTAACAGACTCAAGGGGCTGAATGGCCACCTCCTGTTCCAGTGTAGCAGGTTTGAGGGGATGAATGGCCTCCTGTTCCTGTGTAACAGACTCAAGGGGCTGAATGGCCACCCCCTGTTCCAGTGTAACAGACTCAAGGGGCTGAATGGCCACCTCCTGTTCCAGTGTAGCAGGTTTGAGGGGCTGAATGGCCTCCTCCTGTTCCTGTGTAACAGGCTCACAAGGGACGGAATGGCCTCCTCCTGTTCCTGTGTAACAGGCTGGGGGAGAGGGGCTGAATGGCCTCCCGTTCCTGTGTAACAGGCTCACAAGGGACGGAATGGCCTCCTCCTGTTCATGTGTAACAGGCTGGAGGAGGGGGGTTGAATGGCCTCCTCCTGTTCCTGTGTAACAGTCTCACAAGGGGTCGAATGGCCTCCTCCTGTACACGGTGAGGACAGCGCTGTGGTATCTCAGCCAGGTGTCTATGAGGTGCCAGTCCACGTACTGGGGACAAGGTGATTGTACTCCAGGGTGCGGTTGTTCAGGATGAAGGGGTTACAATTCCACAATATCAGGAATCGTTCCCAGTTTTTGGGTTTGACGGAGTTGGGATGAATCCCGGATTGCTACTGGTGATCCCAGTGCTGGAGGGAAGCGCTGAGGACAAGGTGTAAAGTCCCCAGTGCCACCCTGTGCCATGCCAAAGGATAATTGCAAAGGGTTTACCGTGGGGATGGGCCAGGCAACAACTGAACTCAGTAACTCATCACCAAACAGGCTTCAGGGGAGCGTCAATCAGACAGAATCTGACCCCCCCCCCCAGCCCCCTGCAGAGATATCAGGGTCAGGAGACCAAAAGCTCGGTCAAAGAGGGCGGATTTAAGGAGCGTCTTAAAGGAGAGAGAGAGGGAGACAGAGAGACTGAGAGAGAGACAGAGAGAGGGGGAGAGAGAGGGAGACAGAGAGACTGAGAGAGAGACAGAGAGAGGGGGAGAGAGAGGGAGACAGAGAGACTGAGAGGGAGACAGAGAGAGGGGGGGAGACAGAGATAGAGAGAGTGAAGAGAGAGAGAGACATAGAACATAACAGCGCAGTACAGGCCCTTCGGCCCTCGATGTTGCGCCGACCAGTGGAACCAATCTAAAGCCCCTCTAATCTACACTATTCCAATATCATCCATATGTTTATCCAATAACCATTTGAATGCTCTTAATGTTGGTGACTCCACTACTGCTGCAGGCAGGGCATTCCACGCCCTTACTACTCTCTGAGTAAAGAACCTACCTCTAACATCTGTCCTATATCTCTCACCCCTCAATTTAAAGCTATATCCCCTCGTGTTAGCCATCACCATCCGAGGAAAAAGGCTCTCACTGTCCACCCTATCTAATCCTCTGATCATCTTGCATGCCTCTATTAAGTCACCTCTTAACCTTCCTCTCTCTAACGAAAACAACCTCAAGCCCCTCAGCCTTTCCTCATACGATTTTCCCACCATACCAGGCAACATCCTGTTAAATCTCCTCTGCACCCTCTCCAATGCTTCCACATCCTTCCTATAATGCGGTGACCAGAACTGTACGCAATACTCCAAGTGCGGCCGCACCAGAGTTTTGTACAGTTGCAGCATGACCTCCTGGCTCCGAAACTCAATCCCTCTACCAATAAAAGCTAACACTCTGTACGCCTTCTTAACAACCCTATCAACCTGGGTGCCAACTTTCAGGGATCTATGCACATGGACACCCAGATCCCTCTGTTCATCCACACTACCAAGTATCTTACCATTAGCCCAGTACTCTGTATTCCTGTTACTCCTTCCAAAGTGAATCACCTCGCACTTTTCCGCATTAAACTCCATTTGCCACCTCTCAGCCCAGCTCTGCAGCTTATCTATGTAAGACAGAGAGCAACAGACAGAGAGAGAGAGAGAGAGACAAAGAGAGAAACAGAGAGTGAGGAGTGAGACAGAGAGTGAGGAGAGAGAGAGAGAAAGAGGGTAACAGAGAGAGACAGAGAAAGGGAGAGAGAGAGGCAGAGAGATAGGGACAGAGAGAAAGACAGAGAGGGAGAGAGAGAGGGATAGAGGGAGACAGATAGAGGTGGAGATGTTTATGGAGGGAAAAGCTTAGGGACCCCCCAGGCAGCTGAAGGCACGGCTGCTAATGGTGGAGCGATGGGAATCGGGGGATGCTCAAGAGGCCGGAATTGGAGGAATATGGAAGGTGGGGGAGCAGTCAGGGCAACATTGGAATGATCAACCACAGGTGCTATTGTCTCAGCAGGGAGTTAGGGTGGAGAGATACTGTGTGAGTCGGAGAACCCAATTGCAGTTGAGTTGTATCATCTTTCTTGCAACAATAGTCCATGATGCACTGGGACCGGCCGGTGCCAATCAGGAGGCAACACGGAGAATTCTCTTAAAAACAGAAAATGCTGGAAAATCTCAGAATGGTAGTTATAAACAAAACGTTTTTTCAACAAGTTGCAAGAACTGGGTAACACATAATTGTACTCTCGAAGTATAATCATCTCCCTCTTCTTAAAAATGTTCCCAGCATGCATGTACACACACACAAACAAACAAAGGACTAACAGATAGGGTCTCTCTGCAGCACTGGGCTTTATGAAAGCAAAGGATAAAGCTCGTATGGTTTCAATGCTGTCGATCTGATGTTCCCTCACATGACGACAACAAGCTGATGGCCCCAATGCATTTCTGGCAGTTCCAACCAACGGGACTTTAGCCGGGAGGAGAATATATATATTTCAGGCAAGGCCGAGGTAGAGAGAGAGATAATGTTGCAGCTATATAAGACCCTGGTCAGACCACACTTGGGAGTACTGTGCTCAGTTCTGGTCGCCTCATTACAGGAAGGATGTGGAAGCCATAGAAAGGGTGCAGAGGAGATTTACAAGGATGTTGCCTGGGTTGGGGAGCATGCCTTATGAGGATAGGTTGAGGGAGCTCGGTCTTTTCTCCTTGGAGAGACGAAGGATGAGGGGTGACCTGATAGAGGTGTATAAGATGTTGAGAGGTATTGATCGAGTGGACAGTCAGAGGCTTTTTCCTAGGGCTGAAATGGTTGCCACAAGAGGTCACAGGTTTAGCTGGGGAGTAGGTACAGAGGAGATGTCAGGGGTAAGTTTTTCACTCAGAGGGTGGTGGGTGTGTGGAATGGGCTGCCAGCAACGGTGGTGGAGGCGGATTCGATAGGGTCTTTTAAGAGACTTTTAGATAAGAACATGGAACTTAGTAAGATAGAGGGTTATAGGTAAGCCTAGTAATCGCTAAGGTAGGGACATGTTCGGCACAACTTTGTGGGCTGAAGGGCCTGTATTGTGCTGCAGTTTTTCTATGTTTCTATGAGTCAGGATGGGTAGTCTTTCTTCTCAATTTACTCCCCAAAAAGAACGACTTGAAAACCAGCGAAGTTCAACACTTAAACTTGCCCCTGCCGTGTGATTTCCAGTTAGTCAGTAGCCTTTAACTTTGCATGTTCTTCTCCATTTAGCATTGGCCATGCTAAATTGTCCCTTGGTGTCCCGGGATGCGTAGGCGAGAGGGATTAGCAGGGTAAGTATGTGAGGTTACGGGGGATAGGGCCTGGGTGGGATTGTGGTCGGTGCAGACTCGATGGGCCGAATGGCTTCCTCCTGGACTGCAGGGATTCTATGATTCGACGATCTATCAAATGCAAAGGTAACTTCCCCGTGATTACATGTTTGGGATTTTCCCGTAACAAAGTCAACACCCATGTGTTTATTGACGGAACGTCCCAGTCTCGGCGAGAGGTGTTCCAGAAAGTCCAGCGATGCCTTTAACTCCAACAGCAGGAACTGAAAGGGCCTGTCGAGTGCATCTTCTCAGAACTAAGAAAAGAAAAACAAAGGGCGGCACGGTAGCACAGTGGTTAGCACTGCTGCTTCACAGCTCCAGGGTCCTGGGTTCGATTCCCGGCTCGGGTCACTGTCTGTGTGGAGTTTGCACATTCTCCTCGTGTCTGCGTGGGTTTCCTCCGGGTGCTCCGGTTTCCTCCCACAGTCCAAAGATGTGCGGGTTAGGTTGATTGGCCAGGTTAAAAATTGCCCCTTAGAGTCCTGAGATGCGTAGGTTAGAGGGATTAGTGGGTAAAATATGTGGGGGTAGGGCCTGGGTGGGATTGTGGTCGGTGCAGACTCGATGGGCCGAATGGCCTCCTTCTGCACTGTAGGGTTTCTATGATTCTATGATTCTATGAAAGAACATTACAGCACAGGAACAGGCCCTTCGGCCCCTCCAAGCCTGCACCGACCATGCAGCCCCCGACTGAACTAAAACCCCCTACCCTTCCGGGGACCGTATCCCTCTATTCCCATCCTATTCATGTACTTGTCCAGACGCCCCTTAAAACTCTTTATC
This sequence comes from Mustelus asterias, assembly GCF_964213995.1. Classification (NCBI taxonomy): domain Eukaryota; kingdom Metazoa; phylum Chordata; class Chondrichthyes; order Carcharhiniformes; family Triakidae; genus Mustelus; species Mustelus asterias. The sequence continues at coordinate 12,220 of NW_027591947.1, forward strand.
GCACCTGCTTCCACTCCCTCCCCGGGCAGCGAGTTCCAGGCACCCACCACCCTCTGTGTAAAAAAACTTGCCTCGTACATCTCCTTTAAACCTTGCCCCTCACACCTTAAACCTGTGCCCCCTAGTAATCGACTCTTCCACCCTGGGAAAAAGCTTCTGACTATCCACTCTGTCCATGCCCCTCATAATCTTGTAGACTTCTATCAGGTCTCCCCTCAACCTCCATCACTCCAGTGAGAACAAACCAAGTTTCTCCAACCTCTCCTCATAGCTAATGCCCTCCATGCCAGGCAAAATCCTGGTAAATCTTTTCTGTACCCTCTCCAAAGCCTCCACATCCTTCTGGTAGTGTGGCGACCAGAATTGAACACTATATTTCAAGTGCGGCCTAACTAAGGTTCTATAAAGCTGCAACATGACTTGCCAATTTGTAGACTCAATACCCCGGCCGATGAAAACAAGCATGCCGTATGCCTTCTTGACTACCTTCTCCACCTGCGTTGCCACTTTCAGTGACCTGTGTACCTGTACACCCAGATTCCTCTGCCTATCAATACTCTTAAGGGTTCTTAACTAATTCTCATCCACTTTATATCCCTCCTTCAATAAAGAGACTCAAACTGCGCACAGTGTTCCAGATGTGGTCTCCCGTACAACTGGAGCAAGACTTCCCGGCTTTTACATTCCGTTCCCCTGGCGATAAACAATGTTCCATTTGTCTTCCTAATCGCTGGCTGTCGCCGCTGGCTAACTTTTCCTGATTCGTGTCCCGGGACGCCCAGATCCCTCTGTACCTCAGAGTTCCCCAATCTCTCTCCATCCCAATCAGTCGCTGCTTTGTTATTCTTGCTGCCAGAGTGGGCACATTTCCCCCGCGTTGTACTCCATCTGACAAATTATTGCCCGCTCACTGAACCTGTCCATGTACCTTTGCAGACTCCTTACGTTCTCTTCACAACTTACTGTCCCCATCTGGCATGATTTGATTTATTATTGTCACATGTATTAACATACAGTGAAAAGTATTGTTTCTTGCGCGCTATACAGACAAAGCATACCGTTCATAGAGAAGGAAAGGAGAGGGTGCAGAATGTAGTGTTACAGTCATAGCTAGGGTGTAGAGAAAGATCAACTTAATGCGAGGTAGGTCCATTCAAAAGTCTGACGGCAGCAGGGAAGGAGCTGTTCTTGAGTCGGTCGGTACGTGACCTCAGACTTTTGTATCTTTTTCCCGACGGAAGAAGGTGGAAGAGAGAATGTCCGGGATGCGTGAGGTCCTTAATTATGTTGGAGATAATCAGTGTATGTGGGAGGGGGTGTTGGGGCTGGAGGAGGTTACAGAGATAGGGGATCGAGGGACTGGACGAGGTTATAGGGATAGGGAGGGGGTGTAGAGGCTGGAGGAAGTTACAGAGATAGGGAGGGGGTGTAGGGACTGGAGGAGGTTACAGAGATAGGGAGGGGGTGTAGGAATTGGAGGAGGTTACAGAGATAAGGAGGGGGTGTAGGGGCTGGAGGAGGTTACAGAGATAGGGAGGGGGTGTAGGGGCTGGAGGAGGCTACAGAGATAGGGAGGGGGCTGTCGGGGCTGGTGGAGGCTACAGAGATAGGGAGGGGAGTGTTGGGGCTGGAGGAGGTTACAGAGATAGGGAGGGGGTGTAGGGGCTGGAGGAGGTTACAGAGATAGGGAGTGGGTGTAGGGGCTGGAGGAGGTTACAGAGATAGGGAGGGGGGTGTCGGGGCTGGAGGAGGTTACAGAGATAGGGAGGGGGTGTTGGGGTTGGAGGAGGTTACAGAGATAGGGAGGGGGTGTAGGGGCTGGAGGAGGTTACAGAGATAGGGAGGGGGTGTAGGGGCTGGGGGAGGTTACAGAGATAGGGAGTGGTGTAGGGGCTAGAGGAGGTTACAGAGATAGGGAGTGGGTGTAGGGGCTGGAGGAGATTACAGAGATAGGGAGGGGGGTGTCGGGGCTGGAGGAGGTTACAGAGATAGGGAGGGGGGTGTCGGGGCTGGAGGAGGTTACAGAGATAGGGAGGGGGTGTTGGGGTTGGAGGAGGTTACAGAGATAGGGAGGGGGTGTCGGGGCTGGAGGAGGTTACAGAGATAGGGAGGGGGTGTTGGGGTTGGAGGAGGTTACAGAGATAGGGAGGGGGTGTAGGGGCTGGAGGAGGTTACAGAGATAGGGAGGGGGGTGTCGGGGCTGGAGGAGGTTACAGAGATAGGGAGGGGGTGTTGGGGTTGGAGGAGGTTACAGAGATAGGGAGGAGGTGTAGGGGCTGGAGGAGGTTACAGAGATAGGGAGGGGGTGTTGGGGTTGGAGGAGGTTACAGAGATAGGGAGGGGGTGTTGGGGTTGGAGGAGGTTACAGAGATAGGGAGGGGGTGTAGGGGCTGGAGGAGGTTACAGAGATAGGGAGGGGGGTGTCGGGGCTGGAGGAGGTTACAGAGATAGGGAGGGGGTGTTGGGGTTGGAGGAGGTTACAGAGATAGGGAGGGGGTGTAGGGGCTGGAGGAGGTTACAGAGATAGGGAGGGGGTGTAGGGGCTGGAGGAGGTTACAGAGATAGGGAGGGGGTGTAGGGGCTGGGGGAGGTTACAGAGATAGGGAGGTGGTGTAGGGGCTGGGGGAGGTTACAGAGATAGGGAGGGAGGTGTCGGGGCTGGAGGAGGTTACAGAGATAGGGAGGGGGTGTTGGGGTTGGAGGAGGTTACAGAGATAGGGAGGAGGTGTAGGGGCTGGAGGAGGTTACAGAGATAGGGAGGGGGTGTTGGGGTTGGAGGAGGTTACAGAGATAGGGAGGGGGTGTTGGGGTTGGAGGAGGTTACAGAGATAGGGAGGGGGTGTAGGGGCTGGAGGAGGTTACAGAGATAGGGAGGGGGGTGTCGGGGCTGGAGGAGGTTACAGAGATAGGGAGGGGGTGTTGGGGTTGGAGGAGGTTACAGAGATAGGGAGGGGGTGTAGGGGCTGGAGGAGGTTACAGAGATAGGGAGGGGGTGTAGGGGCTGGAGGAGGTTACAGAGATAGGGAGGGGGTGTAGGGGCTGGGGGAGGTTACAGAGATAGGGAGGTGGTGTAGGGGCTGGGGGAGGTTACAGAGATAGGGAGGGAGGTGTCGGGGCTGGAGGAGGTTACAGAGATAGGGAGGGGGTGTAGGGGCTGGAGGAGGCTACAGAGATAGGGAGGGGGCTGTCGGGGCTGGAGGAGGCTACAGAGATAGGGAGGGGAGTGTCGGGGCTGGAGGAGGTTACAGAGATAGGGAGGGGGGTGTCGGGGCTGGAGGAGGTTACAGAGATAGGGAGGGGGTGTAGGGGCTGGAGGAGGCTACAGAGATAGGGAGGGGGCTGGAGGAGGCTACAGAGATAGGGAGGGGGCTGTCGGGGCTGGAGGAGGCTACAGAGATAGGGAGGGGAGTGTCGGGGCTGGAGGAGGTTACAGAGATAGGGAGGGGGGTGTCGGGGCTGGAGGAGGTTACAGAGATAGGGAGGGGGCTGTCGGGGCTGGAGGAGGTTACAGAGATAGGGAGGGGGGTGTCGGGGCTGGAGGAGGTTACAGAGATAGGGGATCTAGGGACTGGACGAGGTTATAGGGATAGGGAGGGGGTGTAGAGGCTGGATGAAGTTACAGAGATAGGGAGGGGGTGTAGGGGCTGGAGGAGGTTACAGAGATAGGGAGGCGGTGCAGGGGCTGGAGGAGGTTCCAGAGATAGGGAGGGGGTGTAGGGCTAGAGGAGGTTACAGAGATAGGGAGGGAGGTGTCGGGGCTGGAGGTGGTTACAGAGATAAGGAGGGGGTGTAGGGGCTGGAGGAGGTTCCAGAGACAGGGAGGGGGTGTAGGGGCTGGAGGGGGTTACAGAGATAGGGAGTGTGTGTAGGGGCTGGAGGGGGTTACAGAGATAGGGAGGGGGTGTCAGGGCTGGAGGAGGTTACAGAGATAGGGAGGGGGCGTAGGGGCTGGAGGAGGCGACAGAGATAGGGAGGGGGTGTAGGGGCTGGAGGTGGTTACAGAGATAGGGAGGGGGGTGTCGGGGCTGGATGAGGTTACAGAGATAGGGAGGGGGTGTAGGGGCTGGAGGAGGTTACAGAGATAGAGAGGGGGGTGTCGGGGCTGGAGGAGGTTACAGAGATAGGGAGGGGGTGTAGGGGCTGGAGGAGGTTACAGAGATAGGGAGGGGGTGTAGGGGCTAGAGGAGGTTACAGAGATAGGGAGGGGGGTGTCGGGGCTGGAGGAGGTTACAGAGATAGGGAGGGGGTGTTGGGGTTGGAGGAGGTTACAGAGATAGGGAGGTGGTGTAGGGGCTAGAGGAGGTTACAGAGATAGGGAGGGGGCTGTCGGGGCTGGAGGAGGCTACAGAGATAGGGAGGGGGCTGTCGGGGCTGGAGGAGGCTACAGAGATAGGGAGGGGAGTGTCGGGGCTGGAGGAGGTTACAGAGATAGGGAGGGGGTGTAGGGGCTGGAGGAGGCTACAGAGATAGGGAGGGGGCTGTTGGGGCTGGAGGAGGCTACAGAGATAGGGAGGGTGGTGTCGGGGCTGGAGGAGGTTACAGAGATAGGGAGGGGGGTGTCGGGGCTGGAGGAGGTTACAGAGATAGGGAGGGGGGTGTTAGGGCTGGAGGAGGTTACAGAGATAGGGAGGGGGGTGTCGGGGCTGGAGGAGGTTACAGAGATAGGGAGGGGGTGTCGGGGCTGGAGGAGGTTACAGAGATAGCGAGGGGGTGTAGGGGCTGGAGGAGGCTACAGAGATAGGGAGGGGAGTGTCGGAGCTGGAGGAGGTTACAGAGATAGGGAGGGGGTGTAGGGGCTGGAGGAGGCTACAGAGATAGGGAGGGGGCTGTCGGGGCTGGAGGAGGCTACAGAGATAGGGAGGGGAGTGTCGGGGCTGGAGGAGGTTACAGAGATAGGGAGGGAGGTGTAGGGGCTGGAGGGGGTTACAGAGATAGGGAGGGGTGTAGGGGCTGGAGGGGGTTACAGAGATAGGGAGGGGAGTGTCGGGGCTGGAGGAGGTTACAGAGATAGGGAGGGGGGGGGTTGGGGCTGGAGGAGGTTACAGAGATAGGGAGGGGGGTGCCGGGGCTGGAGGAGGCTACAGAGATAGGGAGGGGGGTGTCGGGGCTGGAGGAGGTTACAGAGATAGGGAGGGGGGTGTCGGGGCTGGAGGAGGTTACAGAGATAGGGAGGGAGGTGTTGGGGCTGGAGGAGGTTACAGAGATAGGGAGGGGGTGTTGGGTCTGGAGGGGGTTACAGAGATAGGGAGGGGGGTGTCGGGGCTGGAGGAGGTTACAGAGAGCAGGGGGAGTCTGTGTTTCACTTTGGGCCATACTGGCGTTGGGGTTGTGGAGGGTGCGGGAAGCTGGTCTCGAGCTGGTGTCTCTGGTTGGGAAGGGGTTACTCTGGTTCCCTTGGCGATGAAAGCAATAACTTTCTTCCTTGAAATAAAATACAGTAATAATGACCTTTGTTCCAAGGACCGTTAGTGTGGAGCTCGACAATTGGATAATGATTCACTAACGGAACACACACTGCCACGTTACACTCGGAGTGTAATTAAGGAGGGGCAGCCGTCCCAGAATTAGCAAATTTATCTATCATTTCAACTGGGATCATAACTGTACACTCCCCACCCACACCCTGACCCTCACTGGGGTACGGGTTCCACTCACACTGACTCTCACTGGGTTCCACACACACTGACTCTCACTGGGGTACGGGTCCCACACACACTGACTCTCACTGGGGTACGGGTCCCACACACACTGACTCTCACTGGGGTACGGGTTCCACACACACTGACTCTCACTGGGGTATGGGTTCCACACACACACTCTCACTGGGGTACGGGTTCCCACACACACTGACTCTCACTGGGTTCCACACACACTGACTCTCACTGGGTACAGGTCCCACACACACTGACTCTCACTGGGGTACGGGTCCCACACACACTGACTCTCACTGGGGTACAGGTCCCACACACCGACTCTCACTGGGGTACGGGTCCCACACACACTGACTCTCACTGGGGTACGGGTCCCACACACACTGACTCTCACTGGGGTACAGGTCCCACACACCGACTCTCACTGGGGTACAGGTCCCACACACCGACTCTCACTGGGGTACAGGTCCCACACACCGACTCTCACTGGGGTACGGGTCCCACACACACTGACTCTCACTGGGGTACGGGTCCCACACACACTGACTCTCACTGGGGTACGGGTCCCACACACACTGACTCTCACTGGGGTACGGGTCCCACACACACTGACTCTCACTGGGGTACGGGTCCCACACACACTGACTCTCACTGGGGTACGGGTTCCGCACACACTGACTCTCACTGGGGTACGGGTCCCACACACACTGACTCTCACTGGGGTACGGGTTCCACACACACACTGACTCTCACTGGGGTACGGGTCCCACACACACTGACTCTCACTGGGGTACGGGTCCCACACACACTGACTCTCACTGGGGTACGGGTCCCACACACACTGACTCTCACTGGGGTACGGGTCCCACACACACTGACTCTCACTGGGGTACGGGTCCCACACACACTGACTCTCACTGGGGTACGGGTCCCACACACACTGACTCTCACTGGGGTACGGGTCCCACACACACTGACTCTCACTGGGGTACGGGTCCCACACACACTGACTCTCACTGGGGTACGGGTTCCACACACACTGACTCTCACTGGGGTACGGGTCCCACACACACTGACTCTCACTGGGGTACAGGTTCCACACACACTGACTCTCACTGGGGTACGGGTTCCACACACACACTGACTCTCACTGGGATAGGCTGGGCTGGAGTGATGGGAATGGGAATCTGACAGCCCAGATCCCACAGGGCCGAAGCCCTGGGAGGGAGATGTGTTGATGGGTGAACAGTATAGCCAGGATGATGCACTGGGAGAACCGGTTTGTTAACAGCCTGTAAAAATAAACCTCCGCTTTCTTCCTGGCCCTTGATGTTTTGTTCTGGCTTGTTTCTTTGCCAGGGCCTATCAGGTTGTTAAATTCCATCTCATTTCGTAAGCGCTAACCAACACCTGACAGGCGGTCCCCACCATGCCACACATGGTTGCTAAATTCCTGGAAAAATTGCACGGCAGTTACACGCCTTAGTAATTAAACGCTGAGTTATAACAGTTCACAGCTACTGATCTTCGATTTGATTTGATTTATTATTGTCACATGTATTAACATACAGTGAAAAGTATTGTTTCTTGCACGCTATGCAGACAAAGCATACCGTTCATAGAGAAGGAAAGGAGAGAGTGCTGAATGTAGTGTTACAGTCACAGCTAGGGGTGTAGAGAAAGATCAACTTAATGCGAGGTAGGTCCATTCAAAAGTCCGATGGCAGCAGCAGGGAAGAAGCTGTTCTTGAGTCAGGTGGCACAGTGGGGTTAGCACTGCTGCCTCACAGCGCCAGGGACCCGGGTTCGATTCCCGGCCTGGGTCACTGCCTGTGTGGAGCCTGCACATTCTCCCCGTGTCTGCGGGCGGGTTGCTCCAGTTTCCTCCCGCAGTCTGGAAGACGTGCTGGTTCGGGTGCACTGGCCCGAACAGGCGCCGGAGTGTGGGCGACCGGGAGAATTTCACAGTAACTTCAATGCAGTGTTAACGTAAGCCTTACTTGTGACGAATAAATAAACCTTTTTGGCGTGTCACCTTTTGTATCTTTTTCCCCGAGGGAAGAAGGTGGAAGAGAGAATGAGCGGGGTGCGTGGGGGTCCTTGATTATGCTGGCTGCTTTTCCCCGAGGCAGTGGGAAGTGTAGACGGAGTCAGTGGATGGGAGGCTGGTTTGCGTGATGGATTGGGCTACATTCACGACCCTTTTCAGTTTTAAGTGGAAGAAGGTCGAAAGTGTGAGTGGTGCCATCGGTGCTCCAGTCGGGGATTTTCACAGTAACTTCATTGCAGTGTTAATGTAAGCCGACTTGTGACATTAATAAACAGATTTAAATTAAAGATAAATTCTCCCAATTCCCAGTCAGAAAGCTCTGGGTGTGAGTCCCATTTCACACAAGGACCCAGAATATAGACTCACATTTCAAAAGAGCAAACATTTCAAAACAGCAAAGTTCTGTGTTTTGAGTATTTCTCCAACTCCTCCTTTCGAAGGTTCCTATTTTGGAAGTTTATTTATTATGGTCACAAGTAGGCTTACATTAACACTGCAATGAAGTTACTGTGAAAATCCCCCAGTCGCCCACGCTCCGGCGCCTGTTCGGGTTACACTGAGGGAGAATTTAGCACAGCCAATGCACCCTAACCAGCACGTCTCTTGGACTGTTGGAGGAAACCCACGCAGACACGGGGAGAACGTGCAGACTCCACACAGACAGTGACCCGAGCCGGGAATCGAACCCGGGTCCCTGGTGCTGTGAGGCAGCAGTGCTAACCCACTGTGCCACCGTGAATCTGCTTCCACCGCCCTTTCAGGCAGCGCCTTCCAGATCACAACAACTCGCAAAAAACATTCTCCTCATCTCCCCCTCTGGTTCTTTCCCCGATTCTCTTCAATCCGTGTCCCCCCCCCTCTGGTTACCCACCCTCCTGACACTGGAAACACTTTCTCCTGATTCACTCAATCCAAACCCTTCCTGATTCTGAACGCATCGATTCAATCTCCCCCTTAACCTTCCCTGCTCCGAGGGGATCGATCCCAGCTTCTTCCAGTCTCTCCATGTTAACTGAAGCCCCCTCTTCCTTGGGAACATTCCAGAATATCTCCCTCCGCACTCCCTCCCAGGCCTCGTGATCCTTCCTAAAGTGTTGGGAGGCCCGGATTTGGGCCCAGTGCTCCAGCCGGGGTCTAACCCAGTGTTCAGAAAGGCTTTCACATCATTTCCTTGCTGTTGTTCCTCTGTGTCTCTATTTGGAGAAACCAGGATTGTGTTTAAAACATTCCCAACTCCTTCCTGGTCAGATTATCTTCCCGAGACGGTTGGATGAGGTCCTGAGCGAGGCTGTGTGGGCAATGGGGGTGAGAGCAGAGGTAGGCCTCAGGCTTGCTCCACCACCGTGCTGGGGGCCTAACGAGCACTCCGCTCATCTGGGAGGGTTGGTGAACAGTGCGGCGCTCCCTCAGCACTGACCCTCCCACAGTGCGGCGCTCCCTCAGCACTGACCCTCCCACAGTGCGGCGCTCCCTCGGCACTGACCCTCCCACAGTGCGGCGCTCCCTCAGCACTGACCCTCCCACAGTGCGGCACTCCCTCAGCACTGACCCTCCCACAGTGCGGCGCTCCCTCAGCACTGACCCTCCCACAGTGCGGCGCTCCCTCGGCACTGACCCTCCCACAGTGCGGCGCTCCCTCGGCACTGACCCTCCCACAGTGCGGCGCTCCCTCAGCACTGACCCTCCCACAGTGCGGCGCTCCCTCAGCACTGACCCTCCCACAGTGCGGCGCTCCCTCGGCACTGACCCTCCCACAGTGCGGCGCTCCCTCAGCACTGACCCTCCCACAGTGCGACGCTCCCTCAGCACTGACCCTCCCACAGTGTGGCGCTCCCTCGGCACTGACCCTCCCACAGTGCGACACTCCCTCGGCACTGACCCTCCCACAGTGCGGCGCTCCCTTAGCACTGACCCTCCCACAGTGCGGCGCTCCCTCAGCACTGACCCTCCCACAGTGCAGCGCTCCCTCAGCACTGACCCTCCCACCGTGCGGCGCTCCCTCTGCACTGACCCTCCCACAGTGCGGCGCTCCCTCAGCACTGACCCTCCCACAGTGCGGCGCTCCCTCAGCACTGACCCTCCCACAGTGCGGCGCTCCCTCAGCACTGACCCTCCCACAGTGCGGCGCTCCCTCAGCACTGACCCTCCCACAGTGCGGCGCTCCCTCAGCACTGACCCTCCCACAGTGCGGCGCTCCCTCAGCACTGACCCTCCCACAGTGCGGCGCTCCCTCAGCACTGACCCTCCCACCGTGCGGCGCTCCCTCTGCACTGACCCTCCCACAGTGCGGCGCTCCCTCAGCACTGACCCTCCCACAGTGCGGCGCTCCCTCAGCACTGACCCTCCCACAGTGCGGCGCTCCCTCAGCACTGACCCTCCCACAGTGCGGCGCTCCCTCAGCACTGACCCTCCCACAGTGCGGCGCTCCCTCGGCACTGACCCTCTCACAGTGCGGCGCACCCTCAGCACTGACCCTCCCACAGTGCGGCACTCCCTCAGCACTGACCCTCCCACAGTGCGGCGCTCCCTCAGCACTGACCCTCCCACAGTGTGGCGCTCCCTCAGCACTGACCCTCCCAAAGTGCGGCGCTCCCTCAGCACTGACCGTCCCACAGTGCGGTGCTCCCTCAGCACTGACCCTCCCACAGTGCAGCGCTCCCTCAGCACTGACCCTCCCACAGTGCGACGCTCCCTCTGCACTGACCCTCCCACAGTGCGGCGCTCCCTCGGCACTGACCCTCCCACAGTGCGGCGCTCCCTCGGCACTGACCCTCCCACAGTGCGACACTCCCTCGGCACTGACCCTCCCACAGTGCGGCGCTCCCTTAGCACTGACCCTCCCACAGTGCGGCGCTCCCTCAGCACTGACCCTCCCACAGTGCAGCGCTCCCTCAGCACTGACCCTCCCACAGTGCGGTGCTCCCTCAGCACTGACCCTCCCACAGTGCGGCGCTCCCTCAGCACTGACCCTCCCACAGTGCAGCGCTCCCTCAGCACTAACCCTCCCACAGTGCGGTGCTCCCTGAGCACTGACCCTCCCACAGTGCGGTGCTCCCTGAGCACTGACCCTCCCACAGTGCGGCACTCCCTCAGCACTGACCCTCCCACAGTGCGGCGCTCCCTCAGCACTGACCCTCCCACCGTGCGGCGCTCCCTCTGCACTGACCCTCCCACAGTGCGGCGCTCCCTCAGCACTGACCCTCCCACCGTGCGGCGCTCCCTCTGCACTGACCCTCCCACAGTGCGGCGCTCCCTCGGTACACTGGTGTACAGATGATGCTGATTTATTTTATACATTCTTGGGATCAGGGCGTTGCTTGGTTGGTCCAGTGTTTATTACCCATCCCTAATTGCCCCTTGAGAAGGGGGTGGGTGAGCCGCCATCTTGAACCCGCTGCAGTCCCCGTGTGGTGTAGGTACACCCACAGTGCTGTTAGGGAGGGAGTTCCAGGATTGTGATTGGACATCAGTCAGTCCCCGTGTGGTGTAGGTACACCCACAGTGCTGTTAGGGAGGGAGTTCCAGGATTTTGACCCCAGCCACAGTGAAGGAACGGCCGATATATTTCCAAGTCGGGATGGTGAGTGGCTCGGAGGGGGGAACTTGCAGGTGGGGATGTTCCCCATGTGTCTGCTGCCCCCCCCTTGTCCTTCTAGATGGTAGAGGTGGTGGGTTTGGAAGGAGCTGTGGAAGGAGCCTTGGTGAGTCGCTGCTCTCGCCCACCTCGGGATTAAATTCCTGAGGTCACACAGTCTCTATTCAGACTGAGAGGAAAATCACCTCCTCCTCAAATCAAACCCAGTCCAAACCACAATGTGTGGAACACCTTTCCGAATCCGCCAGGAGATTAGAAACCAATTATGTACGGGATAAACCGTTTCAGAGAGCGAATGAGCTGTTAACTGGTTCTACAGGAACTGTTGGTTCCATCCCACACCCCTCCTGCACGTAGCGACTTGCACTGCAGCGCGGCAGAGAGATTCCAGCAATAACATCCCATTTCCCAAGCACTCCCATCAGGAATGGGCGGCACAGTGGGTTAGCGCTGCTGCCTCACAGCACCGGGGACCCGGGTTCGATTCCCGGCCTGGGTCACTGTCTGCGTGGAGTCTGCACGTTCTCCCCGTGTCTGCGTGGGTTTCCTCCGGGTGCTCCGGTTTCCTCCCACAGTCCAAAGATGTGCGGGTTAGGTGGATTGGCCATGCCAAATTGCCCCTTAGTGTCAGGGGATAAGCAGAGTGTAGTTATACAGGTAGGGCCAGGGTACGATGGTTGTTGGTGCAGGACTGTTGGCCAAATGGTTTCCTTCTGCATTGTCGGGATTCTAAGCACATACTCACATCAGCACAGTCTGCACAAAATCAGCAAGCGAGTCCCATCCAATACTCCCCGGACAGGAACAGCACGGGGTTAGATACAGAGTAAAGCTCCCTCTACACTGTCCCCCATCCAATACTCCCCGGACAGGAACAGCACGGGGTTAGATACAGAGTAAAGCTCCCTCTACACTGTCCCCATCAAACACTCCCAGGACAGGTACAGCACGGGGTTAGATACAGAGTAAAGCTCCCTCTACACTGTCCCCCATCAAACACTCCCAGGACAGGAACAGCACAGGGTTAGATACAGAGTGAAGCTCCCTCTACACTGTCCCCCATCAAACACTCCCAGGACAGGTACAGCATGGGGTTAGATACAGAGTAAAGCTCCCTCTACACTATCCCCCATCAAACACTCCCAGGACAGGTACAGCACGGGGTTAGATAGAGAGTAAAGCTCCCTCTACACTGTCCCCCATCAAACACTACCAGGACAGGAACAGCACAGGGTTAGATACAGAGTGAAGCTCCCTCTACACTGTCCCCCATCAAACACTCCCAGGACAGGTATAGCATGGGGTTAGATACAGAGTAAAGCTCCCTCTACACTGTCCCCCATCAAACACTCCCAGGACAGGTACAGCACGTGGTTAGGTACAGAGTAAAGGTCCCTCAATACTGTCCCCATCAAACACTCCCAGGACAGGTACAGCACGGGGTTAGATACACTCCCAGGACAGGTACAGCACGGGGTTAGATACAGAGTAAAGCTCCATCTGCACTGTCCCCCATCAAACACTGCCAGGACAGGTACAGCAGAGGGTTAGATACAGAGTAAAGCTCCCTCTACACTGTCCCCCACCAAACACTCCCAGGACAGGTACAGCACGGAGTTAGATACAGAGTAAAGCTCCCTCTACGCTGCCCCCATCAAACACTCCCAGGACAGGTATAGCACGGGGTTAGATACAGAGTAAAGCTCCCTCTACACTGTCCCCCATCAAACACTCCCAGGACAGGTATAGCACGGTGTTAGGTACAGAGTAAAGCCCCCTCTACACTGTCCCCCATCAAACACTCCCAGGCCAGGTACAGCACGGGGTTAGATACAGAGTAAAGCTCCCTCTACACTGTCCCCATCAAACACTCCCAGGACAGGTACAGCACGGGGTTAGATACAGAGTAAAGCTCCCTCTACACTGTCCCCATCAAACACTCCCAGGACAGGTACAGCACGGGGTTAGATACAGAGTAAAGCTCCCTCTACACTGTCCCCCATCAAACACTCCCAGGACAGGTACAGCTCGGGGTTAGATACAGAGTAAAGCTCCCTCTACACTGTCCCCCCATCACACACTCCCAGGACAGGTACAGCACGGGGTTAGATACAGAGTAAAGCTCCCTCTACACTGTCCCCCATCAAACACTCCCAGGACAGGTACAGCTCGGGGTTAGATACAGAGCAAAGCTCCCTCTACACTGTCCCCCATCAAACACTCCCAGGACAGGAACAGCACGCGGTTAGATACAGAGTGAAGCTCCCTCTACACTGTCCCCCATCAAACACTCCCAGGACAGGTACAGCACGGGGTTAGATACAGAGTAAAGCTCCCTCTACACTGTCCCCCATCAAACACTCCCAGGACAGGAACAGCACAGGGTTAGATACAGAGTGAAGCTCCCTCTACACTGTCCCCCATCAAACACTCCCAGGACAGGTACAGCACGGGGTTAGATACAGAGTAAAGCTCCCTCTACACTGTCCCCATCAAACACTCCCAGGACAGGTACAGCACGGTGTTAGGTACAGAGTAAAGCTCCCTCTGCACTGTCCCCATCAAACACTCCCAGGACAGGTACAGCACGGTGTTAGATACAGAGTAAAGCTCCCTCTACACTGTCCCCCCATCAAACACTCCCAGGACAGGTACAGCACGGGGTTAGATACAGAGTAAAGCTCCCTCTACACTGTCCCCCATCAAACACTCCCAGGACAGGTACAGCACGGGGTTAGATACAGAGGAAAGCTCCCTCTACACTGTCCCCCATCAAACACTCCCAGGACAGGTACAGCACGGGGTTAGATACAGAGTAAAGCTCCCTCTCCACTGTCCCCATCAAACACTCCCAGGACAGGTACAGCACGGGGTTAGATACAGAGGAAAGCTCCCTCTACACTGTCCCCCATCAAACACTCCCAGGACAGGTACAGCACGGGGTTAGATACAGAGTAAAGCTCCCTCTACACTGTCCCCCATCAAACACTCCCAGGACAGGTACAGCACGGGGTTAGATACAGAGTAAAGCTCCCTCTCCACTGTCCCCATCAAACACTCCCAGGACAGGTACAGCACGGGGTTAGATACAGAGGAAAGCTCCCTCTACACTGTCCCCCATCAAACACTCCCAGGACAGGTACAGCACGGGGTTAGATACAGAGTAAAGCTCCCTCTGCACTGTCCCCATCAAACACTCCCAGGACAGGTACAGCACGGGGTTAGATACAGAGTAAAGCTCCCTCTCCACTGTCCCCATCAAACACTGGTAGTCATGATGTGGAGATGCCGGCGTTGGACTGGGGTGAACACAGTCAGAGTTTTAACAACACCAGGTTAAAGTCCAACAGGTTTATTTGGTAGCAAATACCATTAGCTTTCGGAGCGTTGCTCCTTCGTCAGATGGAGTGGAAATCTGCTCTCAAACCGGGCACAGAGACACAAAATCAAGTTACAGAATACTGATTAGAATGTGAATCCCTCCAACCAGCCAAATCTTAAAGATACAGACAATGTGGGTGGAGGGAGCATTAAGCACAGGTTAAAGAGATGTGTATTGTCTCCAGACAGGACAGTTAGTGAGATTCTGCAAGCCCAGGAGGCAAGCTGTGGGGTTACTGATAATGTGACATAAATCCAACATTCCGGTTTAGGCCGTCCTCATGTGTGCGGAACTTGGCTATCAGTTTCTGCTCAGCGACTCTGCGCTGTCGTGTGTCGTGAAGGCCGCCTTGGAGAACGCTTACCCGAAGATCAGAGGCTGAATGCCCGTGACCGCTGAAGTGCTCCCCCACAGGAAGAGAACACTCTTGCCTGGTGATTGTCGAGATGTTACTGTGATACTCCCTTATACTCATAATTTAATAATTTATAATTCCCCTGTTATAATTTACTGATATTAAATAGCAAAGTGAATTATTTTATGATGAAAGTCGATGTGATTTAACTTATAAATTTGTATTTCATTGATTGTTTTCCTGGGCTATCGTGGACTCGATGGGCTGAATGGTCTCCCATATCTTCTGAACTTATGAAGAACAGTGGAATGGGTTGGGGTGGGGTGGGGCGGTTTGGAGACTGGGGGTGAGAGGGGAGGGGAGAGCGACGGTGGTGTCTGGCGTCCCAGGGGTCATTATTTATCCCCTCACCATCCAACATCGATGGTCAGGCAGGCGATGGAATCATAATCGCGCTGCAGTTTGTGGGATCTTTCTGTGCCTCGCGTATCTGCCACGCTCCCTGCCTCACCCTGAAGCCAGTCCCTAACTGCTTGCGCATTGTCTCGCCGTGCCCCAAGGGTGCTGGGAGGTTTCCGGGTGGTTCCGGCGTTTGCGGGGGAGGGGGTGGGAAGGGAAGGTCTGGGTGCCAGCGGCGGGGGTGGGTGTGGGTTCCCCCACTCAAGTCTCGGCTGAATGGTACCCGGGAGGCTGGTACAGCGATAGGGCTGCTGAAGGTGGCATTCTGCCCCACAGTAACGCTGCTGCCTCAGAGCTCCAGGGACCCGGGTTCGATTCCCGGCCTCGGGTCACTGTCTGTGCGGAGTCTGCACGTTCTCCCCGTGTCTGCGTGGGTTTCCTCTGGGTGCTCCGGTTTCCTCCCACAGTCCGAAAGACGTGCTGGTTAGGTCGCACTGACCGTAGTGTCAGGGGCATTAGTAGGATAAATGTATGGGGTTACGGGGATAGGGCCTGGGTGGGATTGTGTTTAGTGCAGACTCGATGGGCTGAATGGCCTCCTTCGGCACTGTCGGGATTCTATGATTCGATAGGTCTAAACTGTTCAATCTCTCTTCCAATAATCGTTGCGGTGGTCTTTGTACCACTGCTCATTGGTTCCGATCCATTCCTCCAATTTGGCGCCCACAGGGACCAGGTTCTGTTTTGGATGGGCTGTTTGGCTCTAGGGGGCTTCACAGGGTGTGCTCTCGCCGGTTTAAAAACAGCCAATCAGCCCGATCGCAGGACGCAGCCGGAATCACATGGCAACACAGAAACCCGGTTTGAGCGAGATTTATGATTTGATTTGATTTATTATTGTCACATGTATTAACATACAGTGAAAAGTATTGTTTCTTGCGCGCTATACAGACAAAGCATACCGTTCATAGAGAAGGAAAGGAGAGAGTACGAATGTAGCGTTACAGTCATAGCTAGGGTATGGAGAAAGATCAACTTAATACGAGGTAGGTCCATTCAAAAGTCTGACAGCAGCAGGGAAGAAGCTGTTCTTGAGTCGGTCGGTACGTGACCTCAGACTTTTGCATCTTTTTCCCGAGGGAAGAAGGTGAAAGAGAGAATGTCCGGGGTGTGTGGGGGTCCTTAATTATGCTGGCTGCTTTTCCCCGAGGCAGCGGGAAGTGTAGACAGAGTCAATGGATGGGAGGCTGGTTTGCGTGATGGATTGGGCTACATTCACAACCCTTTGTAGTTCCTTGGGCAGAGCAGGAGCCCCAGACCAAGCTGTGATACAACCAGAAAGAATGCTTTCTATGGTGCATCTGTAAAAGTTGGTGAGAGTCGTAGCTGACATGCCAAATTTCCTTAGTCTTCTGAGAAAGTAGAGGTGTTGGTGGGGCTTTCTTAACTGTAGTGTCGGCATGGGGGATGCTCGGATCGTTCCCCTGGGAGCGGAAAAGGTTAAGGGGGAGATTGAATCGAGACGTTCAGAATCAGGAAGGGTTTGGATTGAGTGAAGAAGGAGAAAGTGTTTCCAGTGTCAGGAGGGTGGGTAACCAGAGTGGGGGGGACACGGATTGAAGAGAATCGGGGAAAGAACCAGAGGGGGAGATGAGGAGAATGTTTTTTTGCGAGTTGTTGTGATCTGGAAGGCGCTGCCTGAAAGGGCGGTGGAAGCAGATTCAACAGGAACTTTCAAAAGGGGGAAATACTGGAAAAGGAGACATTTGCAGGGCTGTGGGGGAAAAAGAGGGGGAGGGAGGAGGGGAAGGAACTAGAAAAGATCATGAATGTAGCCCAATCCATCACGCAAACCAGCCTCCCATCCATTGACTCTGTCTACACTTCCCTCTGCCTCGGGGAAAAGCAGCCAGCATAATCAAGGACCCCACGCACCCCGGACATTCTCTCTTCCACCTTCTTCCGTCGGGAAAAAGATACAAAAGTCTGAGGTCACGCATCGACCGACTCAAGAACAGCTTCTTCCCTGCTGCTGTCAGACTTTTGAATGGACCTACCTCGCATTAAGTTGATCTTTCTCTACACCCTAGCTATGACTGTAACACTACATTCTGCACCCTCTCCTTTCCTTCTCTATGAACGGTATGCTTTGTCTGTGTAGCGCGCAAGAAACAATACTTTTCACTGTATGTTAATACATGTACCTCTGTTAATACATCAGTAGGACGAGGCATAAAAAGGTTCGGCACAGACAAGAAGGGCCAAAAGGCCTGTTTCTGAGCTGTAATTTTCTATGGTTCTATATGACAATAATAAATCAAATCGGATTAATTGGATAGAGCTAGCACAGGAAGAGTGGGCAGAATGGCCTCCCGCTGTGTTGTGCTATTCTATGAACGGTTTGCTGTGATAGGGGATGTGGGCCGAAAGGAGTTTGTTTGAGCGAGAGCAGGTGGAGGAACTAATTGGATAGATCTTTCGAAGAGCTAGCACAGGAATGGAGGGCCGAATGGCCTCCTGCTGTGCTGGCTGAGTCTGTGACTCTAAGCACTGAAGATTCGGGTGCCAGGACCGTGACGGGGAGCGGCTGGATTTATTGTTACGGGACGGGCGGGACTGCGATCAAAACTCCCAGAGGCGAAGGAGCTGGTGGGGGCCACAGAACTGGCTCACAATGAACATGCCTCAGGCTCCTTCAAGCGGCTGCTGTGTCACGACAGGTTATCCTGGCACGGAGACAAGCCTGCTCTGGAAGGCAGTGGGGATTGTCGGAGGAGATTGGGAGTTGTGAGGGGGCGCAGGCAGTTCTTCCCCCTCCTGGATTGTGGACAATGCCATTGCCAATGGGTGTTGCAATGGGGTGCCCTCAATGCACCCCGGCACCCGGAGGAACGCCACAGAACACATTGCCGTGTGGGTGAGGTACCCCACCCCGTTCCTCAATGCGACATACCATTCAGCACCTCACGCTATCTCCTAACCACATTCCGTTCCCCACCCGGGAGAACCGGTTAGAAAGGAACATTTTTGTACCCATGCCAGGCCCAGCCGGGGTGGCAGTCATTCCCCCCCCTCCGGGGAACATCAGAGGGTCAGGGCTGAGGGAGCGCCGCACTGTGGGAGGGTCAGTGCTGAGGGAGCGCCACACTGTGGGTCAGTGCTGAGGGAGCGCCGCACTGTGGGAGGGTCAGTGCAGAGGGAGCGCCCGCACTGTGGGAGGGTCAGTGCTGAGGGAGCGCCGCACTGTGGGAGGGTCAGTGCTGAGGGAGCGCCGCACTGTGGGAGGGTCAGTGCTGAGGGAGCGCCGCACTGTGGGAGGGTCAGTGCTGAGGGAGCACCGCACTGTGGGAGGGTCAGTGCTGAGGGAGCGCCGCACTGTGGGAGGGTCAGTGCTGAGGGAGCGCCGCACTGTGGGAGGGTCAGTGCTGAGGGAGCGCCGCACTGTGGGAGGGTCAGTGCTGTGGAAGCGCCGCACTGTGGGAGGGAGGGTCAGTGTTGAGGGAGCGCCGCACTGTGGGAGGGTCAGTGCTGTGGGAGCGCCGCACTGTGGGAGGGTCCGTGCTGAGGGAGCGCCGCACTGTGGGAAGGTCAGTGCTGAGGGAGCGCCGCACTGTGGGAGGCTCAGTGCTGAGGGAGCGCCGCACTGTGGGAGGGTCAGTGCTGAGGGAGCGCCGCACTGTGGGAGGGTCAGTGCTGAGGGAGCGCCGCACTGTGGGAGGGTCGGTGCTGAGGGAGCGCCGCACTGTGGGAGGGTCAGTGCTGAGGGAGCGCCGCACTGTGGGAGGGTCAGTGCTGAGGGAGCGCCGCACTGTGGGAGGGTCAGTACTGAGGGAGTGCCGCACTGTGGGAGGGTCAGTGCCGAGGGAGTGCCGCACTGTGGGAGGGTCAGTACTGAGGGAGTGCCGCACTGTGGGAGGGTCAGTGCTGAGGGAGCGCCGCACTGTGGGAGGGTCAGTGCTGAGGGAGCGCCGCACTGTGGGAGGGTCAGTGCTGAGGGAGCGCCGCACTGTGGGAGGGTCAGTGCTGAGGGAGTGCTGCACTGTGGGAGGGTCTGTGCTGAGGGAGCGCCGCACTGTGGGAGGGTCAGTGCTGAGGGAGCGCCGCACTGTGGGAGGGTCAGTGCTGAGGGAGCGCCGCACTGTGGGAGGGTCAGTGCTGAGGGAGTGCTGCACTGTGGGAGGGTCTGTGCTGAGGGAGCGCCGCACTGTGGGAGGGTCAGTGCTGAGGGAGTGCCGCACTGTGGGAGGGTCAGTGCTGAGGGAGCGCCGCACTGTGTGAGGGTCAGTGCTGAGGGAGTGCCGCACTGTGGGAGGGTCGGTGCTGAGGGAGCGCCGCACTGTGGGAGGGTCAGTGCTGAGGGAGCGCCGCACTGTGGGCGGGTCAGTGCTGAGGGAGCGCCGCACTGTGGGAGGGTCAGTGCTGAGGGAGCGCCGCACTGTGGGAGGGTCAGTGCTGAGGGAGCGCCGCACTGTGGGAGGGTCAGTGCTGAGGGAGTGCCGCACTGTGGGAGGGTCAGTGCTGAGGGAGCGCTGCACTGTGGGAGGGTCGGTGTTGAGGATGGTTTCTGTTCAGTCACATTACTGGCTGGCAGCTCACAGTGCTGTATGTGGGATCTTGCTGTGTGTTAATTGGCTGTTGTGTCTCCAACTCTAAAAGTGCTTCCTTGACTTTGAACTGCTTTGGGAGATGTACTTGGGTGAAAATAATGTGAAAATTTGAGCTGTGGCACTTAGGACGGCCCTTCGGCCCATTGTCCTGTTACTGCCTCCTTCAAACTTTATTCCATTAGTTGCACTCACAGCTCCACCCAGAAACCTTCCTTAACTTTCCAAAGAAAACTGGCAAAACAAAAAGTACAAATGCAAATTCAGTCATGTCACACACACATCCCACATTCAGGTTAAAATGTTCATCGATACCAGGTCAGCGAGCCTCTACATGTTGTTGTAACGGTCTGTTACAAAACAGAGATGTATCTTCCAACTGAAACTAGACCTGTGTTAGAACTGTGACACAATCCCTCAGCAAAACAAACATCCACCCTACTCTCCATCTCCTCTCCTGCCTCGGGACGTCCCAAAGTGAAACACAGACCCTCCCGCGTCATCTCTCCAGCTCCCTCAGCACTGACCCTCCCACAGTGCGGCGCTCCCTCAGCACTGACCCTCCCACAGTGCGGCACTCCCTCAGCGCTGACCCTCCCACAGTGCGGCGCACCCTCAGCACTGACCCTCCCACAGTGCGGCGCTCCCTCAGCACTGACCCTCCCACAGTGCGGCGCTCCCTCAGCACTGACCCTCCCACAGTGCGGCGCTCCCTCAGCGCTGACCCTCCCACAGTGCGGCGCACCCTCAGCACTGACCCTCCCACAGTGCGGCGCTTCCTCAGCACTGACCCTCCCACAGTGCGGCGCTCGCTCAGCACTGACCCTCCCACAGTGCGGCACTCCCTCAGCACTGACCCTCCCACTGTGCGGTGCTCCCTCAGCACTGACGCTCCCACAGCACTGACGCTCCCACAGTGCAGCATTCCCTCAATACTGACCCTCCGACAGTGCGGCGCTCCCTCAGCACTCCCACAGTGCGGTGCTTCCTCTGCACTGACCCTCCCACAGTGCGGTGCTCCCTCAGCACTGACCCTCCCACAGTGCGGCGCTCCCTCAGCACTGACCCTCCCACAGTGCGGTGCTCCCTCAGCACTGACCCTCCCACAGTGCGGTGCTCCCTCAGCACTGACCCTCCCACAGTGCGGTGCTCCCTCAGCACTGACCCTCCCACAGTGCGGCGCTCCCTCAGCGCCGACCCTCCCACAGTGCGGCGCTCCCTCAGCACTGACCCTCCCACAGTGCGGCGCTCCCTCAGCACTGACCCTCCCACAGTGCGGTGCTCCCTCAGCACTGACCCTCCCACAGTGCGGCGCTCCCTCAGCACTGCGTGGTGGGGGTCGATCTGTAACATGGGTCAGCATTCCGTGAAGAATCATTTGTTTTTTTGCAGGCAAGCACCTTTAAGAGCACCACACCCCCAGTAAGTGCTGTGTAAACAGTCTGTCAGTGTTGTGCCAGGGGGCATTTACTGCCTCCACTAACTGTAGGCTGGAGGAACTAACAGGCCGCCTAACAGAACAGGTTTTCAAGTAGGTAGCTTGTGTCAGAGTGGAACTATTGGAGAGACAATGAACAAGACTAGCATGTCCCTTACTTTATATGTGAGAGCACTGTGAGCATAATGTATATTATTCATCAGTAGGTTTGCAAATGCTTTTGTCTCGCCCTTTGGAAAGCTGGTTAATTAATAAGTTTCACCGAGTTTGCGAAAGGTAGCCCTTCACACCCTTCTGTCAGCACCTGTCCCGCCCTGCTGATTTAAATACGGCTCCAGTTAACTCCTAATCGCTGGCCCCGTTCGATACAACTCAGCAAATCTGCACCCCACCTCCATCTCCCTAAACTGAGCTTTCAGAGTGCTGCTCTTCCATAGCAGGGGGTAGTCCGGTGGTGATGGGCAGAATGGCCACTCCATCCCCCCCCCACCCCCCGCCGCACCTCACCAGCAAGATTCCTGCACAGACTTGCAATGGAAGCCTGGATAGAGTGGACGTGGAGAGGATGTTTCCACTGGTAGGAAAAACTAGAACCAGAGGGCACAAACCTCAGGCTAAAGGGACGATCCTTTAAAACAGAGATGAGGAGGAATTTCTTCAGCCAGAGAGTGGCGAATGTGTGGAACTCTTTGCCGCAGAAGGCTGTGGAGGCCGGGTCATTGAGTGTCTTTAAGACAGAGATAGATAGGTTCTTGATTAATAAGGGGATCAGGGGTTATGGGGAAAAGGCAGGAGAATGGGGATGAGAAAAATATCAGCCATGATTGAATGGCGGGGCAGACTCGATGGGCCGAGTGGCCTAATTCTGCTCCTATGTCTTATGGTCTTATGTAAGGTCACTGTACATGACACGGTGGCACAGTAGTTAGCACTGCTGCCTCACAGCGCCAGGGATCCGGGTTCGATTCCCAGCTCGTGTCACTGTCTGTGTGGAGTCTGCACATTTCCATAGGTTTCCATAGATGCCCCATAGAAAGCATTCTTTCTGGTTGTATCACAGCTCGGTCTGGGGCTCCTGCTCTGCCCAAGACCGCAAGAAACTACAAAAGGTCGTGAATGTAGCCCAATCCATCACGCAAACCAGCCTCCCATCCATTGACTCTGTCTACACTTCCCGCTGCCTCGGGGAAAAGCAGCCAGCATAATCAAGGACCCCACGCACCCCCGGACATTCTCTCTTCCACCTTCTTCCGTCGGGAAAAAGATACAAAAGTCTGAGGTCACGTACCGACCGACTCAAGAACAGCTTCTTCCCTGCTGCTGTCAGATTTTTGAATGGACCTACCTCGCATTAAGTTGATCTTTCTCTACACCCCTAGCTATGACTGTAACACTACATTCTGCACCCTCTCCTTTCCTTCTCTATGAACGGTATGCTTTGTCTATATAGCGCGCAAGAAACAATACTTTTCACTGTATGTTAATACATGTGACAAAAATAAAACAAATCAAATTCCTTCGGGTGCTCCGGTTTCCTCCCAGACTCCAAAGATGTACGGGTTAGGTGGATTGGCCGAGCTAAATTGGCCCTAGTGTCAGAGGGATGAGCCAGGTAAACGTGGTGCTGCGGGAATAGGGTCTGGGTCGGATGTGATTGGTGCAGACTCGATGGGCCGAATGGCCTCCTTCTGTAATGTAGGGATTCTATGATTCATCCCTGGGACATGGGCGTCGCTGGCCGGGCCCAGCATTTATTGCCCATCCCTAGTTGCCCCTTGGAGGGCAGTTGAGAGTCACCCACATTGCTGTGGCTCTGGAGTCACATGTAGGCCAGACCGGGGTAAGGACGGCAGATTTCCTTCCCTAAAGGGAACCAGATGGGTTTTTCCGGCAATGGGTCATCAGTAGATTCTTAATTCCATATATCTTTTATTGAATTCAAATTCCACCGTCTGCCGTGGCGGGGATTCGAACCCGGGTCCCCAGAACGTCAGCTGAGTTTCTGGATTAATAGGCTAGCGATAATATCACTGGGATATGATTACTTTCTCTCTGTCTCTCCCTCTCTCTCTCTCTCTCTGTCTCTCCCTCTCTCTCTCTGTCTCTCCCTCTCTCTCTCTGTCTCTCCCTCTCGCACTCTCTGTCTCTCCATCTCATAGAATCGCAGAATCATAGAAACCCTACAGTGCAGAAAGAGGCCATTCGGCCCATCGAGTCTGCACCGACCACAATCCCACCCAGGCCCTACCCCCGTATCCCTACACATTTACCCACTAATCCCTCTAACCTACGCATCTCAGGAAACTAAGGGGCAATTTTAGCATGGCCAATCGACCTAACCCGCACATCTTTCAGACTGTGGGAGGAAACCGGAGCACCCGGAGGAAACCCACGCAGACACGGGGAGAATGTGCAAACTCCACACAGACAGTGACCCAAGCCGGGAATCGAACCCAGGTCCCTGGAGCTGTGAAGCAGCAGTGCTAACCCACTGTGCCACCGATCTCTGTCTGTCTGTCTGTCTCTCTCTCTGTGGATCTTTCTCTCTGTCTCTCACTGTTCTTCACGCAGAGAGTGGTGGGTGCCTGGAACGCGCTGCCAGAGGAGGTGGTGGAAGCCGGCACATTAACAACATTTAAGAGGCATCTGGATGGGTCCATGAATTGACCAGGAATAGGGGGATACGGACCGAGTAAGGACAAAAGGTTTTTTTTTTAGTTTAGTTCGGGCACCATGATCAGCACAGGCCCGGAGGGCCGAAGGGCCTGTTCCTGTGCTGGACTCTTCTTTCTTTTTGTTCTTTCTCGGTTAACCCGAGTTCGAATCCCGTCACGGCAGATGGTGGAACTTGAATTCAATAAAAACTATCTGGAATTAAGAATCTACTGATGACCCATTGTCGATCGGGCCATGGTCGATCTCCTCGTGTCTGCGCGAGTCTCCTCGTGTCTGCGTGGGTTTCCCCCGGGTGCTCCGGTTTCCTCCCACAGTCCAAAGATGTGCGGGTTAGGTTGATTGGCCAGGTTAAAAATTGTCCCTGAGATGCGTAGGTCAGAGGGATTAGCGGGTAAAATATGTGGGGGTAGGGCCTGGGTGGGATTGTGGTCGGTGCAGACTCGATGGGCCGAATGGCCTCCTTCTGCACTGTAGGGTTTTCTTCTATGATTGTGGGAAAAACCCATCTGGTTCCCTTTAGGGAAGGAAATCTGCCGTCCTTACCCCGGTCTGGCCTACATGTGACTCCAGAGCCACAGCCAATGTGGGTGACTCTTAACTGCCCTCCAAGGGGCAACTAGGGATCGGGCAATAAATGCTGGGCCCGGCCAGCGACACCCATGGCCCAGGGATGATTTAGAAGAAAGGGAGGGTGAAAGAGGGAGGGAGGGAGAGAGAGAGAGAGAGAGATACACAG
Source organism: Mustelus asterias (assembly GCF_964213995.1). Taxonomy (NCBI): domain Eukaryota; kingdom Metazoa; phylum Chordata; class Chondrichthyes; order Carcharhiniformes; family Triakidae; genus Mustelus; species Mustelus asterias. The sequence goes on from NW_027591947.1 coordinate 37,106, forward strand.
ACAGATGGAGGTGTGTGTCTGTCTGTGGGCAGGTTTGGTTTGGTTTATTTCTGGGAGGCCATTCTGCAGAGATGGAATGCAATTTGAGAAAACAAATGGTAAAGTTGAGGTGTTGTTTGGGATGAGTCAGGGTGGTTGGGAGAGAGATATGTGTTTAGGGAGAGGTTGCTTTAACTCAGTGTGTGTGTATAAAGGTAGACAGACAGACAGGTGTGCTACACACTGCTGCCACCGTTAGTTGTCAGCGCATGCGTCAATGCCCAGGTTCCTGCTTTCCAACTCGCTGACTTTTATGTTATCTGGTTAGAGGTGGGTCCCACCAACTGTGCTCTCTCTCTCTCTGCCTCCCGTTCCTTCCTGGTCAAATCAGGTAGAGAGAGGCTGACAGGCTTACCTGCTGCTGGATCCACGCACCAGAGAGAGAGACAGAGAGAGGGAGGGAGAGAGAGGGAGGGAGAGAGAGACAGAGAGAGAAAGAGGCAGAGACAGAGACAGAGAGACAGAGAGAGAGACAGAGAAAGAGAAAGACAGAGAGAGGGAGAGAGACAGAGACAGAGAGAGAGAGACAGAGACAGAGAGAGGCAGAGACAGAGCCAGAGAGAGAGAGAGAGACAGAGAGAGACAGAGAGAGCAAGAGGGAGAGAGACAGAGAGAGAGACAGAGAGACAGAATCAGGTATAGAAAGAGAAAGACAGACAGAGGGAGAGGGAGAGAGACAGAGAGAGAGACAGAGAGAGGGAGGGAGAGAGAGACAGAGAGAGGGAGGGAGAGAGAGACAGAGAGACAGGTTTATATATCGAGAGAGAGAAAGCAGCAGAGCCGGTTAGAGGAATCCAGGTTGAGTGTTTAGTCACACAGGTGCCTCTCCTGTTCCAGAGGTAACAGTGAGAGAGCCAACCAGGAAGAAGAGTGCAGAAACTTTCTGAAACTAAGTTAGTCCCTCTGTTCTCTGTGTGTGTAGGTGAGAGCAGCACACACACACACAGACACAGAGACAGAGACACAGGGAGACACACACAGAGAGAGACACACACAGAGACACACAGAGACAGAGATACAGGGGGACACACACAGAGACAGACACACAGAGACAGAGACACAGGGAGACACACACAGAGACAGACACAGAGAGACACACACACAGAGAGAGACACACACAGAGACACACAGAGACAGAGATACAGGGGGACACACACAGAGACAGACACACAGAGACACACACAGAGACACAGGGAGACACACACAGAGACAGACACAGGGAGACACACACAGAGACACAGGGAGACACACACAGAGACAGACACACAGAGACAGAGATACAGAGGCACACACACAGAGACACAGGGAGACACACACAGAGAAACACACACAGAGGCACATACACAGAGACACAGGGAGACACACACAGAGACAGACACACAGAGACAGAGATACAGAGGCACACACACAGAGACACAGGGAGACACACACAGAGACAGAGACACACACAGAGGCACATACACAGAGACAGACACACAGGGAGACACACACAGAGACAGGGTGAGGATCTGCTGGGGTACAGGATGCCCAGGGCGTTCCTGGTGAAGACTCGGGCTGGAAACACGAGGTTCCGAGGCTGGGGAGAGATTCCGGATGAGCTGCGAGCTGATATCTACATTCCGCGTGAGTCCACCCTCCCCATTCCAACACCCCCCTAACCCCAGCAGAGATCGAGTGGGATCCACTGTGCCCGCGAGGGAGCGACTGCGCCCCGAAACAGGATCCACTGTGATTCCAAGGATCCGCTATGTTTGGGAAGGGTCCAATGTCTGTAAGGGGAGGATCCACTGTGTTTGGGAAGGGATCCACTGCATCTGAGAATAATATTGTGTTTGCCAAGGAGATCCACTGTGTTTGGGGAGGGATCCACTGTATCTCAGAATTGTCCCATGTTTGTAAGGGGGATCCACTGTGTTTGAGAAGAGATCCACTGTATCTGAGAATAATCCCGTGTTTGTCAGGGGATCCACTGTGTTTCAGAAAGATCCGCTTTATCTGCGAATCATCAAGCATCTAAGGGAATCAACTGTATTTGCGAAGGATCCACTGTATCTGAGAACAATCTCGCGTCTGTAAAGGAATCCACCGTGTTTGTAAAGGGATCCATTGAATCTGGGAACGGTCCAGTGCAAGGAGATCCACCGTGTTTGGGAGAGAACTTCTGTATCTGAGAATGGTTCAGTGTCTTTAAAGGGATCCACCGTGTTTTGGGAATCTATCCACTATATCTGAGGATGTCCAAGTGTCTAAAGAGGGTCCACTGCATTTGGGAAAGATCCATTTTCCCTTGGGGTGATCAACTGGCTTTAAGGGGGGGTCCACTGTACATGAGTAGGATTTAGTGTCAGAAAGGGGACCCAATGTGCTTGGGAAATAAACCGACTGCATCCAAAAGAGATCCATTGTGGCTGGGGAGGGATCCACTCACTTTGCCACAATGTTTAGGATCATCTGTCCGCGTCCCAAAGGATTTGATTTGGTTTATTATTGTCACATGTATTAACATACAGTGAAAAGTATTGTTTCTTGCACGCTATACAGACAAAGCATACCGTTCATAGAGAAGGAAAGGAGAGGGTGCAGAATGTAGTGTTACAGTCATAGCTAGGGTGTAGAGAAAGATCAACTTAATGCGAGGTCGGTCCATTCAAAAGTCTGACGGCAGCAGGGAAGAAGCTGTTCTTGAGTCGGTCGGTACGTGACCTCGGACTTTTGTATCCTTTTTCCCGACGGAAGAAGGTGGAAGAGAGAATGTCCGGGGCGCGTGGGGTCCTTAATTATGCCGGCTGCTTTTCCCCGAGGCAGCGGGAAGTGTAGACAGAGTCAATGGATGGGAGGCTGGTTTGCGTGATGGATTGGGCTACATTCACGACCTTTGTAGTTTCTTGCGGTCTTGGGCAGAGCAGGAGCCATACCAAGCTGTGATACAACCAGAAAGGATGCTTTCTATGGTGCATCTGTAAAAGTTGGTGAGAGTCATAGCGGACACGCTGAATTTTTTCATGAAAGGAAGTTTTGCGAATATAATACTGTTGCTGCTTTTTGAAATGAAGATAAAACATTGAAACAACTGTCTTAATCCCCCAAAAAAGTTTATTTTTAATATTTGAAAAGTTTAGAGTTCAGTGGAGATTTCTTTTGGGGAACCTGTTTTATATGTGTGTGTGTGAGAGAGTGTGTGTGGGTGTCTGAGAGATAGTGTGTGTGAGTGTGCATGTGTGAGAGAGAGAGTGTGTGAGAGAGTGTGTGAGAGAGAGTGTGTGTGTGTGTGTGAGAGAGTGTGTGTGTGTGTGTGAGAGAGTGTGTGTGAGAGAGAGTGTGTGTGTGTGTGTGTGTGAGAGTGTGTGTGTGAGAGAGAGTGTGTGGGTGTCTGAGAGAGAGTGTGTGTGTGAGAGAGTGTGTGTGAGAGTGTGTGTGTGTGTGTGTGAGAGAGAGTATGTGGGTGTCTGAGAGAGTGTGTGTGTGAGTGTGCATGTGTGAGAGAGAGTGTGTGTGAGAGAGAGAATGTGTGTGAGAGAGTGTGTGTGTGAGAGTGTGTGAGAGTGAGTGTGTGTGTGTGAGAGTGTGTGTGTGTGAGAGAGTGTGTGTGTGTGTGTGTGAGCGAGTGTGTGAGAGAGTGAGTGTGTGTGTGTGTGAGCGAGTGTGTGAGAGAGTGAGTGTGTGTGTGTGTGTGTGTGTGTGAGAGTGAGTGTGTGTGTGAGAGTGAGTGTGTGTGTGTGAGAGTGAGTGTGTGTGTGTGAGAGTGAGTGTGTGTGTGAGCGAGTGTGTGAGAGTGTGTGTGTGTGTGTGAGCGAGTGTGTGAGAGTGTGTGTGTGTGTGTGTGTGTGTGTGAGAGAGTGAGTGTGTGTGTGTGAGCGAGTGTGTGAGAGAGTGTGTGTGTGAGAGAGTGAGTGTGCGTGTGTGAGTGAGAGTGTGTGTGAGAGTGTGTGTGTGTGTGAGTGAGTGTGTGTGAGTGAGAGTGTGTGTGTGTGAGTGAGTGAGAGTGTGTGTGAATGTGTGTGTGAGTGTGTGAGAGAGTGTGTGTGTGAGAGTGTGTGAGTGAGTGAGAGTGTGTGAGAGAGTGAGTGTGTGAGAGAGTGAGTGTGTGTGAGAGAGTGAGTGTGTGTGTGAGAGTGAGTGTGTGTGTGAGAGTGAGTGTGTGTGTGAGTGTGTGTGTGAGAGTGTGTGTGTGAATGTGTGCGTGTGTGTGTGAGAGTGAGTGTGTGTGTGAGAGTGAGTGTGTGTGTGAGAGTGAGTGTGTGTGTGTGAGAGTGAGTGTGTGTGTGTGAGAGTGAGTGTGTGTGTGTGTGAGAGAGAGTGTGTGTGTGTGAGAGAGAGTGTGTGTGTGTGAGAGAGAGTGTGTGTGTGTGAGAGAGAGTGTGTGTGTGTGAGAGAGAGTGTGTGTGTGTGAGAGTGAGTGTGTGTGAGAGTGAGTGTGTGTGAGAGTGAGTGTGTGTGAGAGTGAGTGTGTGTGAGAGTGAGTGTGTGTGAGAGTGAGTGTGTGAATGTGTGCGTGTGCGTGTGTGAGTGTGTGTGAGTGTGCGTGTGTGTGTGCGTGTGTGTGTGAGAGTGAGTGTGTGTGTGAGAGTGAGTGTGTGTGTGAGAGTGAGTGTGAGTGTGTGTGTGAGAGAGTGTGAGAGTGAGTGTGTGAGAGAGAGTGAGTGTGTGTGTGTGTGAGTGTGTGTGTGTGTAGTTGAATAACAATTCAGTCTGTTTTTATTTATTAGTGTCACAAGTAGGCTTACATTAACACTGCAATGAAGTTACTGTGAAATTCCCCTTGTCGCCCACACTCCGGCGCCAGTTCGGGTCAATGCACCCTAACCAGCACGTCTTTCGGACTGTGGGAGGAAACCGGAGCACCCGGAGGAAACCCACGCAGACACGGGGAGAACGTGCAGACTCCGCACAGACAGTGACCCAAGGCCGGGAATCGAACCCGGGTCCCTGGCGCTGTGAGGCAGCAGCGCTAACCCACTGTGTCACCGTGCCGCCCCGGGTCCCTGGCGCTGTGAGGCAGCAGTGCTAACCACTGTGTCACCGTGCTGCCCCGGGTCCCTGGCGCTGTGAGGCAGCAGCGCTAACCCACTGTGTCACCGTGCTGCCCCGGGTCCCTGGCGCTGTGAAGCAGCAGTGCTAACCCACTGTGCCACCGTGCTGCCCCGGGTCCCTGGCGCTGTGAAGCAGCAGTGCTAACCCACTGTGTCACCGTGCTGCCCCGGGTCCCTGGCACTGTGAGGCAGCAGTGCTAACCACTGTGTCACCGTGCTGCCCCGGGTCCCTGGCGCTGTGAGGCAGCAGTGCTAACCCACTGTGTCACCGTGCTGCCCCGGGTCCCTGGCGCTGTGAGACAGCAGTGCTAACCCACTGTGCCACCGTGCTGCCCCGGGTCCCTGGCGCTGTGAGGCAGCAGCGCTAACCCACTGTGTCACCGTGCCGCCCCGGGTCCCTGGCACTGTGAGGCAGCAGTGCTAACCCACTGTGCCACCGTGCTGCCCCGGGTCCCTGGCGCTGTGAGACAGCAGTGCCAACCCACTGTGTCACCGTGCTGCCCCGGGTCCCTGGCACTGTGAGGCAGCAGCGCTAACCACTGTGTCACCGTGCTGCCCCGGGTCCCTGGCTCTGTGAGGGAGCAGTGCTAACCCACTGTGTCACCGTACCGCCCCGGGTCCCTGGCGCTGTGAGACAGCAGTGCCAACCCACTGTGCCACCGTGCTGCCCCGGGTCCCTGGCGCTGTGAGACAGCAGTGCCAACCCACTGTGCCACCGTGCTGCCCCGGCTCCCTGGCACTGTGAGGCAGCAGTGCTAACCCACTGTGTCACCGTACCGCCTGTCAACTGCAAACATAGAAAAGTTGAGATAAACTTTCTTCAGTTCAAAACTTTTTTTTTGGAAAACCGCTGTGGTTCTCACTCGGAGATGGGTTTTTTTCCCTGCATTTTAATTCCCTCCCTCGTGCCGAGGAAGGTGTGATTGTATTTTTAAATCATTTCCCGACTGGTGACTGGCTTTGGAAAAGGCTCCCTCTTCCAGGTCGAAGGGGCACTGATTTTAAACTGAAGGAACCGTTAGGAAACTTTACCCAAACTACACGCAGCTAAAAAATCATTAACCCGCTCTAGCGAGTTGGCAAATCCTCCCGCCCCAGGATCACTGTATAAGCTGCAATTTAATATCAAACTTGTTCCTCTGCACTTGGCCGCGGCCTTGGAAGCACTGGGATAATTGATGGAGTTTCAGACAGCGTGTCTGTGGCTTTGGCTCCTGTGTTCCAGGCGTTTCGACTTGTCCTCAGCAGCTTGAAGATTCCCTCTGACTCTCGCTCAGATTAGCAAATAACTGTCACCCCTCAAAAATTCATTTAACCTTCAACCCTCCCCGCGCCCCGCGACAGCTTGTTCCTGAATCCACCCCCTCCCTATCTCTGTAACCCCCTCCACCCCCTCCCTATCTCTGTAACCCCCTCCAGCCCCTACACCCCCTCCCTATCTCTGTAACCTCCTCCAGCCCCTACACCCCCTCCCTATCTCTGTAACCTCCTCCAGCCCCCTACACCCCCTCCCTATCTCTGTAACCCCCTCCAGTCCCTACACCACCCTCCCTATCTCTGTAACCCCCTCCAGTCCCTACACCCCCCTCCCTATCTCTGTAACCTCCTCCAGTCCCTACACCACCCTCCCTATCTCTGTAACCCCCTCCAGTCCCTACACCCCCCTCCCTATCTCTGTAACCCCCTCCAGTCCCTACAGCCCCCTCCCTATCTCTGTAACCTCCTCCAGCCCCCTACACCCCCCTCCCTATCTCTGTAACCCCCTCCAGTCCCTACACCCCCCTCCCTATCTCTGTAACCTCCTCCAGCCCCCTACACCCCCCTCCCTATCTCTGTAACCTCCTCCAGCCCCGACACCCCCTCCCTATCTCTGTAACCTCCTCCAGCCCCCTACACCCCCCTCCCTATCTCTGTAACCCCCTCCAGTCCCTACACCCCCCTCCCTATCTCTGTAACCCCCTCCAGTCCCTACACCCCCCTCCCTATCTCTGTAACCCCCTCCAGTCCCTACAACCCCCTCCCTATCTCTGTAACCCCCTCCAGCCCCTCCCTATCTCTGTAACCTCCTCCAGCCCCTACACCCCCCCATCCCTATCTCAGTAACCTCCTCCAGCCCCTACACCCCCTCCCTATCTCTGTGATTTCCTCCTGCCCCTACACCCCCCTCCCTATCTCTGTAACCTCCTCCTGTCCCTACACCCCCTCCCTACCTCTGTAACCTCCTCCTGTCCCTACACCTCCTCCCTATCTCTGTAACCACCTCCAGCCCCTACACCCCCTCCCTATCTCTGTGACCTCCTCCAGCCCCCTACACCCCCCCATCTCTGTAACCTCCTCCTGTCCCTATACCCCTCCCTATCTCTGTAACCTCCTCCAGCCCCTACACCCCCTCCCTATCTCTGTAACCTCCTCCAGCCCCTACACCCCCTCCCTATCTCTGTAAACTCCTCCAGCTCCTACACCTCCTCCCATCTCTGTCACCCCCCCTCCAGCCCCCTACACCCCCTCCCTTTCTCTGTAACCTCCTCCAGCCCCTACACCCCATCCTGATCACTGTAACCTCCTCCAGCCCCTACACCTCCTCCCCATCTCTGTAACCTCCTCCAGACCCTACCACCTCCTCCCTATCTCTGTAACCTCCTCCAGACCCTACCACCTCCTCCCTATCTCTGTAACCTCCTCCAGACCCTACCACCTCCTCCCTATCTCTGTAACCCCCTCCCTATCCCTGTAACCTCCTCCAGACCCTACCACCTCCTCCCTATCTCTGTAACCCCCTCCCTATCCCTGTAACCTCCTCCAGTCCCTACAACACTCCGAGATCTCTGCGCTCCTCCAATTCCGGCCTCTCTCACATCCCTCGATTCCCGTCGCTCCGCCATTGGCGGCCGTGCCTTCAGCTGCCTGGGGGGCCCCAAGCTCTGGAATTCCCCCCCCCTAAACCTCTCTCTCTGTCTCTCTCTCTCTCAGTCTCTCTTCCTCTCTCTCTCTGCCTCTTTCTCTCTTTCTCTCTCTCCTTTAAGACGCTCCTTAAATCCGACCTCTTTGACCGAGCTTTTGGTCTCCTGTCCCTATCTCCCAATGTGGCTCAGGCTGAGATTCTGTCTGACGCCCCTGTGAAGCCCCTTGGGGGTGAGTTACTGTGTGAAAGGCGCCAGATAAATGCAATTTGTTGTTTTTTAAAAATTAGGTTCCATATCCATGACATCTTCTGATGGGATCAGAGGTGAGCTGGCAAGGTGGATACAAAACTGGCTCGGTCAAAGAAGACAGAGGGTAGCAGTGGTGTGTTTCTGAATGGAGGGCTGTGACAAGTGATGTTCCTCAGGGATCCGTGCTGGGACCTTTGCTGTTTGTAATATATATCAATGATTTGGAGGAAAATGTAACTGGATTGATTAGTAAGTTTGCAGACGACACAAAGGTTGGTGGATTTGCGGATAGCGATGAGGACCATCAGAGGATACAGCAGGATATAGATCAGTTGGTGACTTGGGCGGAGAGATGGCAGCTGGAGTTTAATCCGGACAAATGAGAGGTAATGCATTTTGGAATGTCTAATACAGATAGGAAATATACAGTAAATGGCAGAACCCTTAAGTGTATTGATAGGCAGAGGGATCTGGGTGTACAGGTACACAGGTCACTGAAAGTGGCAATGCAGGTGGAGAAGGTAGTCAAGAAGGCATACGGCATGCTTGCCTTCATCGGCCGGGGCATTGAGTTTAAAAATTGGCAAGTTATGTTGCAGCTTTATAGAACCTTAGTTAGGCCGCACATGGAATATAGTGTTCAATTCTGGTCGCCACACTACCAGAAGAATGTGGAGGCTTTGGAGAGGGTACAGAAAAGACTTACCTGGATGTTGCCTGGTATGGAGGGCATTAGCTATGAGGAGAGGTTGGAGAAACTTGGTTTGTTCTCACTGGAGCGACGGAGGTTGAGGGGAGACCTGATAGAAGTCTACAAGATTATGAGAGGCACGGACAGAGTGGATCGTCAGAAGCTTTTTCCCAGGGTGGAAGAGTCAATTACTCGGGGGCACAGGTTTAAGGTGCGAGGGGCAAGGTTTAAAGGAGATGTACGAGGCAGATTTTTTACACAGCGGGTGGTGGGTGCCTGGAACTCATTGCCGGGGGAGGTAGTGGAAGCGGATACGGTAGTGAGTTTTAAGGGGCGTCTGGACAAATACATGAATAGGATGGGAATGGAGGGATACGGTCCCCGGAAGGGTAGGGGGTTTTAGTTCAGTCGGGGCAGCATGGTCGGTGCAGGCTTGGAGGGCCGAAGGGCCTGTTCCTGTGCTGTAATTTTCTTTGTTCTTCGAAAGACTCCCTCTGAATTCTAATTGGCAATTAACCATCTACAAGGCACAAGTCAGGAGTGTGATGGAATACTCCCCACTTGCCTGGATGGGTGCGGCTCCAACAACACTCAAGAAGCTCGACACCATCCAGGACAAAGCAGCCCCGCTCGATCGACACACTAGCCACAGACACTCACTCCCTCCACCCCCGACGCACAGTGACAGCCGTGTGAACCGTCTACAAGACGCACCGCAGTGACTCGCCAAGGCTCCTTCCACAGCACCTTCCAAACCCACCTCCTCTACCATCTAGAAGGACAAGGGGGGGGGCAACAGACACATGGGGAACACCCCCACCTGCAAGGTCCCCCTCCGAGCCACTCACCATCCCGACTTGGAAATATATCGGCCGTTCCTTCACTGTGGCTGGGGTCAAAATCCTGGAATTCCCTCCCTAACAGCACTGTGGATGTACCTACACCACACACGGGGACTGACTGATGTCCAATCACAATCCTGGAACTCCCTCCCTAACAGCACTGTGGGTGTACCTACACCACACGGGTTCAAGATTTGATTTGATTTATTATTGTCACATGTATTAGTATATAGTGAAAAGTATTGTTTCTTGCACGCTATACAGACAAAGCATACTGTTCATAGAGCAGGAAATGAGAGAGTGCAGAATGTAGTGTTACTGTCATAGCTAGGGTGTAGAGAAAGATCAACTTAACGCGAGGTAGGTCCATTAAAAAGTCTGACGGCAGCAGGGAAGCTGTTCTCGAGTCGGTTGGTACGTGACCTCAGACTTTTGTATCTTTTTCCTGACGGAAGAAGGTGGAAGAGAGAATGTCCGGGGTGCGTGGGGTCCCTGATAATGTTGGCTGCTTTTCCCGAGGCAGCGGGAAGTGTAGACAGAGTCAATGGATGGGAGGCTGGTTTGCGTGATGGACTGGGCTACGTTCATGACCTTTTGTAGTTCCTTGTGGTCTTGGGCAGAGCAGGAGCCCATACCAAGCTGTGATACAACCAGAGAGAATGCTTTCTGTGGTGCATCTGTAAAAGTTGGTGAGAGTCGTAGCTGACATACCAAATTTCCTTAGCCTCCTGAGAAAGTAGAGGCGTTGGTGGGGCTTTCTTAACTTATAGTGTCGGCATGGGGGGACCAGGACAGGTTGTTGGTGATCTGGACACCTAAAATCCTGAAGCTCACGACCCTTTCTACTTCGTCCCCGTTGATGTCGACAGGGGCATGTTCTCAACTACGCGTCCTGAAGTCGATGACAATCTCCTTCGTTTTGTTGACATTGAGGGAGAGATTATTGTTGCCGCACCAGTTCACCAGATTCTCTATCTCATTCCTGTGCTCTGTCTCGTCATTGAGATCTGACCCACTGCGGTGGTGTTGTCAGCAAACTTGAAAATGGAGTTGGAGGGGAATTTGGCCGCACAGTGATAGGTGTATAAGGAGTATAGTAGGGGGCTGAGAACACAGCCTTGTGGGGCACCGGTGTTGAGGATGATCGTGGGGGAAGTGTTGTTGCCTATCCTTACTGATTGAGGTCTGTGGGTTAGGAAGTTCAGGATCCAGTCGCAGAGGGAGGTGCCGAGGCCCAGGCCACGGAGTTTGGAGATGAGTTTTGTGGGAATAATGGTGTTGAAGGCTGAGCTGTGGTCAATAAATAGGAGTCTGACATAGGTGTCCTTGTTATCTAGGTGTTCCAGGGTTGAGTGCAGGGCCAGGGAGATGGCGTCTGCTGTGGACCTGTTGTGGTGATAGGCAAACTGTAGTGGATCCAGGTAGTCCGGGAGGCTGGAATTGATTCGTGCTATGACTAGCCTTTGGAAGCACTTCATAATAATAGATGTCAGAGCCACCGGCCGATAGTCATTAAGTCACGCTGCCTGGTTTTTCTTAGATACCGGGATGACGGTCATCTTCTTGAAGCAGATAGGGACCTCAGATTGTTGTAAAGAGAGGTTGAAGATGTCTGTGAATAATCCCGCCAGCTGATCTGAACGCTCGTCCGGGTACCCCATCCGGGCCAGTCACTTTCCGTGGGTTGACCTTCGAGAAAGCTGCTCCGACATCTGCAATGGTGACCCCCAGATACAGGTTCACCCAGGCCGGAGGGCATGCTCTCGCAATGGTGTTGAAGGCTGAGCTGCAGTCAATCAATAGGAGTCTGACAGAGGTGTCTTTGGCGTTCCAGGGTTGATGGCGACTCACCCACCCCCTTCTCAAGGGGCAATTAGGGATGAGTAATAAACGCTGGACCCGGCCAGCGACATCCTGTGAATGAATGATGAAAGAAATCTCCTGGCTTCCTTGGGGAAAATGTTTGAACAGAATTCCTTCTTTCCTTAGACCCACTGGATATTTTTGATTACAAAGAGGCAGAAATTGAGGAAGCGCCTCTCTGCCTAACAGTGGAGGAGAGGATAGAGAAGGAATCTGCTGACGATACAGACTCCAGCACTTCAACACACGACATCGAGAATGGGAACCGCCACAGCGTCCAACAAGGATTCATGCGCTCCAAGATCAAGGTTAGGAGAACATTTGTATTGAAAAAATAATTTGCATATCACTGCCCCCCCTCCATCTCTCCAGCCTCTCCCCCCCAACCTCAGGACATCCCACAGTCAAACAGAGACCCCCTCCATCTCTCCAGACCCTCTCTCCCCATTCAGGACGTCCCACAAGCAGACACAGATCCCCTCCATCTCTCCAGCCTCTCCCCCCCCCAACCTCAGGACGTCCCACAGTCAAACAGAGACCCCCTCCATCTCTCCAGACCCTCTCTCCCCATTCAGGACGTCCCACAAGCAGACACAGATCCCCTCCATCTCTCCAGCCTCTCCCCCCCCAACCTCAGGACATCCCACAGTCAAACAGAGACCCCCTCCATCTCTCCAGACCCTCTCTCCCCATTCAGGACGTCCCACAAGCAGACACAGATCCCCTCCATCTCTCCAGCCTCTCCCCCCCCAACCTCAGGACGTCCCACAGTCAAACACAGACCCCCTCCATCTCTCCAGACCCTCCCCCACAGCCCCCCACCCTCCCCCAAGGACGTCCCACAGTCAAACACAGACCTCCCATCCCCCATCTCGCCAGCCTCTCCCCCCCCCCCCCCCTCCTCAGGACGTCCCACAAGCAGACACAGATCCCCTCCATCTCGCCAGCCTCTCCCCCCCCCCCCAACCTCAGGACGTTCCACAGTCAAACACAGATCCCCTCCATCTCTCCAGACCCTCTCATAGAGTCATAGAGGTTTACAGCATGGAAACAGGCCCTTTGGCCCAACTTGTCCATGCCGCCCCTTTTGTTTTAAAACTCCGAAGCTAGTCCCAATTGCCCGCGTTTGGCCCATATCCCTCTATACCCATCGTACCCATGTAACTATCCAAATGCTTTTTAAAAGACAAAATTGTACCCGCCTCTACTACTACCTCTGGCAGCTTGTTCCAGACACTCACCACCCTCTGTGTGAAAAAATTGCCCCTCTGGACACTTTTGTATCTCTCCCCTCTCACCTTAAACCTATGCCCTCTAGTTTTAGACTCCCCGACCTTTGGGAAAGGATATTGACTATCTAGCTGATCTATGCTCCTCATTATTTTATAGACCTCTATAAGGTCACCCCTAAGCCTCCTACACTTCAGGGAAAAAAGTCCCAGTCTATCCAGCCTCTCCTTATAACTCAATCCATCAAGTCCCGGTAGCATCCTAGTAAATCTTTTCTGCACTCTTTCTAGTTTAATAATATCCTTTCTATAATAGGGTGACCAGAACTGCATACAGTATTCCAAGTGTGGCCTTACCAATGTCTTGTACAACTTCAACAAGACGTCCCAACTCCTGTATTCAATGTTCTGACCGATGAAACCAAGCATGCCGAATGCCTTCTTCACCACTCTGTCCACCTGTGACTCTCCCCTCCCTCAGGACATCCCACAGTCAAGCACAGACCCCCTCCATCTCTCCAGGCTCTCTTCTCCAAACCTCCCCACCCCCCATCTCTCCCACTCCTATCCCTCCCCCAGGACGTCCCAAAGGGAAAGACAGATCCCTCCCCACCCCCCATCTCTCCAGCCCTTCTCTCCCCCCCACCCCTAAGGATGTCCCAAAGTGTTTCACACACAATGAAGGAGTTTCTTTTAGAAGTCTGCTCACTGTTGTAATGTAGGAAAGGCAGCAGCTAATTTACACACAGCAAGATCCCACACACAGCAATCTGATCATCACCCAGATCAGCTGTATTTAGTGATGATGTCGGTTTGAGGGAGAAATATTGGCCCCAGGACACCGGGGAGATTTCCCCCGGTGTTAGATTGGCAGAGTTGCGTGTTGTGATGAAGGTTATCAGAGAATACAGCGGGATATAGATAGGCTGGAAAATTGGGTGGAGAAATGGCAGATGGAATTTAATCCAGACAAATGCGAGGTGGTGCATTTTGGTCGATCCAATTCAGGTGGGAGCTATAAAATAAATGGCAGAACCATTAGGAGCGTAGACACACAGAGAGATCTGGGAGCACAGGTCCACAGATCCTTAAAAGTGGCAGCACAGGTGGAAAAGGTGGTGCAGAAAACATACGGCACGCTTGTCTTCATCGACCGGGGCATCGAGTATAAAATTATGTTACAGGTGTACAAAACGTTGTTTAGGCCACATTTGGAATACTGTGTCCAATTCTGGTCACCACACTGCCAGAAGGACATGGAGGTTATGGAGAGGGTACAGAAAAGGTTTCCCATGATGTTGCCTGGTATGGAGGGTATTAGCTATGAGGAGAGATTGAATAAACTGTATTGTTCTCCCTGGAAAGATGGAGGCTGAGGGGCTAACCAGCACGACTTTCGGTCTGTGGGAGGAAACCGGAGAATCCGGAGGAAACCCACACAGACATGGGGAGAATGTGCAAACTCCATACAGACAGTGACCCAAGCCGGGAATCGAACCCAGGTCCCTGGAGCTGTGAGGTAGCAGTGCTAACCACTGTGCCACCCTACTGTCAGAGGGTCAGTGCTGAGGGAGTGCAGCACTGTCATAGGGTCAGTGTTGAAGGAGCACCGCACTGTGGGAGGGTCAGTGCTGAGGGAGCGCTGCACTGTGGGAGGGTCAGTGCTGAGGGGGCGCCGCACTGTGGGAGGGTCAGTGCTGAGGGAGTGCCGCACTGTGGGAGGGTCAGTGCTGAGGGAGCGCCGCACTGTTGGAGGGTCAGTGCTGAGGGAGCGCTGCACTGTGGGAGGGTCAGTGCTGAGGGAGCGCTGCACTGTGGGAGGGTCAGTGCTGAGGGAGCGCCGCACTGTGGGAGTGTCAGTGCTGAGGGAGCGCCAGTGCTGAGGGAGCGCCGCACTGTGGGTCAGTGCTGAGGGAGCGCCGCACTGTGGGTCAGTGCTGAGGTAGCGCCGCACTGTGGGTCAGTGCTGAGGGAGCGCCGCACTGTGGGTCAGTGCTGAGGGAGCGCCGCACTGTGGGAGGGTCAGTGCTGAGGGAGCACCACACTGTGGGAGGGTCTGTACTGAGGGAGCGCCGCACTGTGGGTCAGTGCTGAGGGAGCGCTGCACTGTGGGAGGGTCAGTGCTGAGGGAGCGCCGCACTGTGGGAGGGTCAGTGCTGAGGGAGCGCCGCACTGTGGGAGGGTCAGTGCTGAGGGAGCGCCGCACTGTGGGAGGGTCGGTGCTGAGGGAGCGCTGCACTGTGGGAGAGTCAGTGCTGAGGGAGCGCTGCACTGTGGGAGAGTCAGTGCTGAGGGAGCGCCGCACTGTGGGAGGGTCAGTGCTGAGGGAGCGCCGCACTGTGGAAGGGTCAGTGCTGAGGGAGCGCCGCACTGTGGGAGGGTCAGTGCTGAGGGAGCGCCGCACTGTGGGAGGGTCAGTGCTGAGGGAGCGCCGCACTGTGGGAGGGTCGGTGCTGAGGGAGCGCCGCACTGTGGGAGGGTCAGTACTGAGGGAGCGCCGCACTGTGGGAGGGTCGGTGCTGAGGGAGCGCTGTATAGAAGTTTATAAAATTATGAGGGGTATCGATAGGGTGAACAGTTTTTCCCAGGGCGGAAATGACAATTACAAGGAGGCACAAGTTCAGGATAAGGAGGGAAAGGTTCAGTGGAGATGAGCAGGGGAAGGTTTTTACAGAGGGTGGTGGGGGCCTGGAATGCGCTGCCAAGTGAGGTGGTTGAAGCAGACACGTTAGCAACATTTGAGACTTATCTGGATAGACACATGTTCAGACAGGGAATAGAGGGATGGAAGCGGTTGGTCTCAATAGGACAAGGTGATCAGCACAGGCTTGGAGGGCCGAAGGGCCTGTTCCTGTGCTGTTCTTTGTTAGATCTGACGTGATCACGCCTGTTTTTCAGGTGACCAGCGGAGAGTGTCCAGATGTGAACTACACATGTCATTTCTGCTCGAAAACCTTCCAGTACCAGCGCATGTTGAACAGGCACCTCAAATGCCACAACGATGTCAAACGCCACCTCTGTAACTTCTGTGGGAAAGGATTCAACGATACCTTCGACTTGAAGAGACATGTGCGGACTCACACGGGTAAGAGAGTGCTGGGTCCCACCTTCATTCTCTCGCCTTTTAGTCCATTCCTGAAACACCGTGGTCTGCGCGCCTCAAGAATCTCATGTTCTGTGCCCCCTCCCCTCCCCAAGAAGGGAATATTGTCCTCGGAGGGGCCGCAGGGTTGGTTCACCAGATCCATCCCGCAGCTGAAAGGGTTAAATCCCGAGGACAGGACGGCTCTTGTGTTCCGTCCAGTGTGGAAGATTGGGGGGGAGCGGGAATCTTAAGATGATTAAAGGTCTCAATAGGATTTGAGGTACAGTCCGATTTAGTCTGAAGTAGGGCGGCACGGTGGCACAGTGGGTTAGCACTGCTGCCTCACAGCGCCAGGGACCCAGGTTCGATTCCCGGCTCGGGTCACTGTCTGTGTGGAGTTTGCACGTTCTGCCCCGTGTCTGCGTAGGTGGATTGGCCATGCTAAATTGCCCCTTAGTGTCCAAAGATGTGCAGGTTAGGTGGATTGGCCATGCTAAATTGCCCCTTAGTGTCCAAAGATGTGCTGGTTAGGTGGATTGGCCATGCTAAATTGCCTCTCAGTGTCCGAAGATGTGCAGGTTAGGTGGATTGGCCATGCTAAATTGTCCCTTAGTGTGCAAAGATGTGCAGGTTAGGTGGATTGGCCATGCTAAATTTCCCCTCGGTGTCCAAAGATGTGCACGTTCGGGGGATTGGCCATGCTAAATTGCCCCTTAGTGTCCAAAGATGTGTGGGTTAGGTGGATTGGCCATGCTAAATTGCCCCTTAGTATCCAAAGATATGCAGGTTAGGTGGATTGGCCATACTAAATTGCCCCTTAGTATCCAAAGATGTGTAGGTTAGATGGATTGGCCATGCTAAATTGCCCCTTAGTGTCCAAAGATGTGCTGGTTAGGTGGATTGGCCATGCTAAATTTCCCCTCAGTGTCCAAAGATGTGCTGGTTAGGTGGATTGGCCATGCTAAATTTCCCCTCAGTGGCCAAAGATGTGCGGGTTAGGTGGATTGGCCATGCTAAATTTCCCCTCAGTGTCCAAAGATGTGCGGGTTAGGTGGATTGGCTATGCTAAATTGCCCCTTAGTGTCCAAAGATGTGCGGGTTAGGTGGATTGGCTATGCTAAATTGTCCCCTTAGTATCCAAAGATGTCCGAAGGTGGGATTGGTCATGGGAAATGTGTGGGTTACGGGGATATGGCCGGGATAAGATACTCTGTCAGAGAGTTGGTGCAGACCTGATGGGCCGAATGGCCTCTTTGGCCCTGTAGGGATTCTGTGATTCGATGAGTTGTCAGGAGGTGAGACTCTGCTAACACCGGTCTCTCTCTCCGAGCAGGGATCCGTCCGTATAAGTGTCACCTGTGCGATAAGGCCTTCACTCAGCGCTGCTCCCTGGAGTCACACCTGAAGAAGATTCACAGCGTGCTGCAGTCTTACGCCTATAAGGAGCGGCGCACCAAGCTCTACGTGTGTGAGGACTGCGGCTTCACAACCGAGAGTCAGGACGGGCAACTCATCCACGTCAAGGAGTCACACCCAAACAGCGCCCTGCTGCGTAAATCCTCCAAGAAAATGGTGGCGGCGATGGAGGGCCACCTCAGCTCGCTACTGGACACCAGCAGCACGTAACCGCAGACCCTTTCCCCCCCCCCTCTCCGAGAGGGGGCGCGGACGGAGGCATCGACGGGACGTGCGACCCACCGCGTGGCCAACTCGGGAAGGTCCACGAGGCAGCAGGCAGGGGGTCGCAAGGCCCACCCGCACCACATTCACCCTCCTGAAACCACCCACAGGAACCTACCTCCGCCCGGACCTCCCCGGGGGGGTTCTCAATCCCGCCAGGGGTACAGCATCCCCACCCATCGCAAGGAGGCCACTCGGCCCCTTCCGGCCCATTCAGCTGCCTCCTGACGACCGCGTCGCGCATCTGTGAGCTTCTACCCCCGCCCCCCCTCTGAGACGATCGATTGGAAAGCCTCCTCTCTCCCTCACCACTCCCCGCAAACCTCGGTCTCCGCTCACGAAGGAAGGCCGGCGAGATCCGGGATCCAACTGCCACCGTTCGCGCCAGCCCGGGCGAGATATTTGACTGTGAGTGCATCGCTGCCAGACCCTGCACTCGCCTGCCGAGCTCCCACACTTGCCGAGTCGGAAGCGCAGACTGTTTGGACACTGAGACTTGACTGTAATCAGCATTAACCCTACGCAGATCAGGGTGGAATCGATCCGATCGGGGGAACACTGGGAAGCGAAATTCACTTTTCCTTCATTTGGAGAACTCGGGAAAATAATACTTGTCGTTCACCCTTTTGCTGGCTTGAAAAATATGCAAGAAAACTATTTTCTGGGGCACTTTGTACAGCTAGTTTTATATTAACCTGGATATTTTTTCCACATTCTGCTTGTAATATAATTGGTGGAATTATAGCCTGGGATAACTCTGTGTCAGGTTTTTATCCTCAGTGTTGTTGTTTAATATTAAAACTGGGACAACTTGCAACCGGTTATCTATAAATGAGGAATGGAGAGTATTATATACAGAACATTTACTGAGATATTTGAGTCTGCACAGCACGGGGTTAGATACAGAGTAAAGCTCCCTCTACACTGTCCCCCATCAAACACCCCCAGGACAGGTACAGCACGGGGTTAGATACAGAGTAAAGCTCCCTCTACACTGTCCCCCATCAAACACTCCCAGGACAGGTACAGCACGGGGTTAGATACAGAGTAAAGCTCCCTCTACACTGTCCCCCATCAAACACTCCCAGGACAGGTACAGCACGGGGTTAGATACAGAGTAAAGCTCCCTCTACACTGTCCCCCATCAAACACTCCCAGGACAGGTACAGCACGGGGTTAGATACAGAGTAAAGCTCCCTCTACACTGTCCCCCATCAAACACTCCCAGGACAGGTACAGCACGGGGTTTGATACAGAGTAAAGCTCCCTCTACACTGTCCCCCATCAAACACTCCCAGGACAGGTACAGCACGGGGTTAGATACAGAGTAAAGCTCCCTCTACACTGTCCCCCATCAAACACTCCCATGACAGGTACAGCACGGGGTTAGATACAGAGTAAAGCTCCCTCTACACTGTCCCCATCAAACACTCCCAGGACAGGTACAGCACGGGGTTAGATACAGAGTGAAGCTCCCTCTACACTGTCCCCCATCAAACACTCCCAGGACAGGTACAGCACGGGGTTAGATACAGAGTAAAGCTCCCTCTACACTGTCCCCCATCAAACACTCCCAGGACAGGTACAGCACGGGGTTAGATACAGAGTAAAGCTCCCTCTACACTGTCCCCCATCAAACACTCCCAGGACAGGTACAGCACGGGGTTAGATACAGAGTAAAGCTCCCTCTACACTGTCCCCCATCAAACACTCCCAGGACAGGTACAGCACGGGGTTAGATACAGAGTAAAGCTCCCTCTACACTGTCCCCCATCAAACACTCCCAGGACAGGTACAGCACGGGGTTAGATACAGAGTAAAGCTCCCTCTACACTGTCCCCCATCAAACACTCCCAGGACAGGTACAGCACGGGGTTAGATACAGAGTAAAGCTCCCTCTACACTGTCCCCCATCAAACACTCCCAGGACAGGTACAGCACGGGGTTAGATACAGAGTAAAGCTCCCTCTACACTGTCCCCATCAAACACTCCCAGGACAGGTACAGAACGGGGTTAGATACAGAGTAAAGCTCCCTCTACACTGTCCCCCATCAAACACTCCCAGGACAGGTACAGCACGGGGTTAGATACAGAGTAAAGCTCCCTCTCCACTGTCCCCATCAAACACTCCCAGGACAGGTACAGCACGGGGTTAGATACAGAGTAAAGCTTCCTCTGCACTGTCCCCCATCAAACACTCCCAGGACAGGTACAGCACGGGGTTAGATACAGAGTAAAGCTCCCTCTACACTGTCCCCCATCAAACACTCCCAGGACAGGTACAGCACGGGGTTAGATACAGAGTAAAGCTCCCTCTACACTGTCCCCCATCAAACACTCCCAGGACAGGTACAGCACGGGGTTAGATACAGAGTAAAGCTCCCTCTACACTGTCCCCCATCAAACACTCCCAGGACAGGTACAGCACGGGGTTAGATACAGAGTAAAGCTCCCTCTACACTGTCCCCCATCAAACACTCCCAGGACAGGTACAGCACGGGGTTAGATACAGAGTAAAGCTCCCTCTACACTGTCCCCCATCAAACACTCCCAGGACAGGTACAGCACGGGGTTAGATACAGAGTAAAGCTCCCTCTACACTGTCCCCCATCAAACACTCCCAGGGCAGGTACAGCACGGGGTTAGATACAGAGTAAAGCTCCCTCTACACTGTCCCCCATCAAACACTCCCAGGGCAGGTACAGCACGGCGTTAGATACAGAGTAAAGCTCCCTCTACACTGTCCCCCATCAAACACTCCCAGGACAGGTACAGCACGGGGTTAGATACAGAGTAAAGCTCCCTCTACACTGTCCCCCATCAAACACTCCCAGGACAGGTACAGCACGGGGTTAGATACAGAGTAAAGCTCCCTCTACACTGTCCCCCATCAAACACTCCCAGGACAGGTACAGCACGGGGTTAGATACAGAGTAAAGCTCCCTCTGCACTGTCCCCCATCAAACACTCCCAGGACAGGTACAGCACGGGGTTAGATACAGAGTAAAGCTCCCTCTACACTGTCCCCCATCAAACACTCCCAGGACAGGTACAGCACGGGGTTAGATACAGAGTAAAGCTCCCTCTACACTGTCCCCCATCAAACACTCCCAGGACAGATACAACACGGGGTTAGATACAGAGTAAAGCTCCCTCTACACTGTCCCCCATCAAACACTCCCAGGACAGGTACAGCACGGGGTTAGATACAGAGTAAAGCTCCCCCTACACTGTCCCCCATCAAACACTCCCAGGACAGATACAGCACGGGGTTAGATACAGAGTAAAGCTCCCTCTACACTGTCCCCCATCAAACACTCCCAGGACAGGTACAGCACGGGGTTAGATACAGAGTAAAGCTCCCGCTACACTGTCCCCCATCAAACACTCCCAGGACAGGTACAGCACGGGGTTAGATACAGAGTAAAGCTCCCTCTACACTGTCCCCATCAAACACTCCCAGGACAGGTACAGCACGGGGTTAGATACAGAGTAAAGCTCCCTCTACACTGTCCCCCATCAAACACTCCCAGGACAGGTACAGCACGGGGTTAGATACAGAGTAAAGCTCCCTCTACACTGTCCCCCATCAAACACTCCCAGGACAGATACAGCACGGGGTTAGATACAGAGTAAAGCTACCTCTACACTGTCCCCCATCAAACACTCCCAGGACAGGTACAGCACGGGGTTAGATACAGAGTAAAGCTCCCTCGATATTGGCCAATGAGCACAGGCGAATCAGCTATCCAGTGACACCTGCTGGTGGGAATCATGTGGTGCAACAACCAGACAAATGGAGAATAGGGCCCAAGTTGTGGCTCCCTCAACACTCACCCTCCTATAAAGCAGCTTGTTACTCACTTCTGTAGGTGGAGAGGGAGAGGGTAGGTGTGGAGACAGATTGTTTGACATCAGAGAACCAGTGCTGAGGGAGCGCCGCACTGTGGGAGGGTCAGTGCTGAAGGAGTGCCGCGCTGTGGGAGGGTCAGTGCTGAAGGAGTGCTGCACTGTGCGAGGGTCAGTGCTGAGGGAGCGCCGCACTGTGGGAGGGTCAGTGCTGAGGGAGCGCCGCACTGTGGGAGGGTCAGTGCTGAGGGAGCGCCGCACTGTGGGAGGGTCAGTGCTGAGGGAGCGCCGCACTGTGGGAGGGTCAGTGCTGAGGGAGCGCCGCACTGTGGGAGGGCCAGTGCTGAGGGAGTGCCGCACTGTGGGAGGGTCAGTGCTGAGGGAGCGCCGCACTGTGGGAGGGTCAGTGCTGAGGGAGCGCTGCACTGTGGGAGGGTCAGTGCTGAGGGAGCGCCGCACTGTGGGAGGGTCAGTGCTGAGGGAGCGCCGCACTGTGGGAGGGTCAGTGCTGAGGGAGCGCCGCACTGTGGGGGGGTCAGTGCTGAGGGAGCGCCGCACTGTGGGAGGGTCAGTGCTGAGGGAGCGCCGCACTGTGGGAGGGTCAGTGCTGAGGGAGCGCCGCGCTGTGGGAGGGTCAGTGCTGAGGGAGCGCCGCACTGTGGGAGGGTCAGTGCTGAGGGAGCGCCGCACTGTGGGAGGGTCAGTGCTGAGGGAGTGCCGCACTGTGGATCAGTGCTGAGGGAGCACCGCACTGTGGGAGGGTCAGTGCTGAGGGAGTGCCGCACTGTCGGAGGGTCAGTGCTGAGGGAGCGCCGCACTGTGGGAGGGTCAGTGCTGAGGGAGCGCCGCACTGTGGGAGGGTCAGTGCTGTGGGAGTGCCGCACTGTGGGAGGGTCAGTGCTGAGGGAGTGCCGCACTGTGGGAGGGTCAGTGCTGAGGGAGCGCCGCACTGTGGGAGGGTCAGTGCTGAGGGAGCGCCGCACTGTGGGAGGGTCAGTGCTGAGGGAGCGCCGCACAGTGGGAGGGTCAGTGCTGACGGAGTGCCGCACTGTGGGAGGGTCAGTGCTGAGGGAGCGCCGCACTGTGGATCAGTGCTGAGGGAGCGCCGCACTGTGGGAGGGTCAGTGCTGAGGGAGTGCCGCACTGTGGGTCGGTCAGTGCTGAGGGAGTGCCGCACTGTGGGAGGGTCAGTGCTGAGGGAGCGCCGCACTGTGGGTCGGTCAGTGCTGAGGGAGTGCCGCACTGTGGGAGGGTCAGTGCTGAGGGAGCGCCGCACTGTGGGCGGGTCAGTGCTGAGGGAGCGCCGCACTGTGGGAGGGTCAGTGCTGAGGGAGTGCCGCACTGTGGGAGGGTCAGTGCTGAGGGAGCGCCGCACTGTGGGAGGGTCAGTGCTGAGGGAGCGCCGCACTGTGGGAGGGTCAGTGCTGAGGGAGCGCCGCACTGTGGGAGGGTCAGTGCTGAGGGAGTGCCGCACTGTCGGAGATGTGCTGCCTTTTGGGTGTAAAACATCCCGCGGTCACTGCTGGAAGAAGAGCACAGGTAGTGGGGCGGTTCTCCCCGGAGTCCAGAGGCCAATATTTTTAAGGTGGATGTTAAAAGAAAACCGGCATCAATATTCACCCAGAGGAGTTGTTGGCACAGCTGTGATATTCCACTGGTCTTCTCTTCTTGGGAATCAAGTGTCAAAGTTGAAGTTGTACCTCGATTTCCACAATGAACTCTAACCCCCCAAACCCCTACTCGCCGCCTCCCTATCTCTGTAACCTCCTCCAGCCCCCACACCCCCTCCCTATCTCTGTAACCTCCTCCAGCCCCCACACCCCCTCCCTATCTCTGTAACCTCCTCCAGCCCCCACACCCCCTCCCTATCTCTGTAACCTCCTCCAGCCCCCACACCCCCTCCCTATCTCTGTAACCTCCTCCAGCCCCCACACCCCCTCCCTATCCCTGTAACCTCCTCCAGGCTCCGAAACCCCCTCCCTATCTCTGTAACGTCCTCCAGCCCCTACACGCCCTCCCTATCTCTGTAACCTCCTCCAGCCCCTACGGCCCTTCCCTATCTCTGTAACCTCCTCCAGCCCCTATGCCCCTTCCCTATCTCTGCAACCTCCTCCAGCCCCTACATCCCTCCCTATCTCTGTAACCTCCTCCAGCCCCAACACCCCCTCCCTATCTCTGTAACCTCCTCCAGCCCCGACACCCCCTCCCTATCTTTGTAACCTCCTCCAGCTCCTACACCCCCTCCCCACCTCTGTAACCTCCTCCAGACCCTACACCCCCTCCCTATCTCTGTAACCTCCTCCAGCTCCTACACCCCCTCCCCACCTCTGTAACCTCCTCCAGTCCCCACATCCCCTCCCTATTTCTGTAACCTCCTCCAGCCCCTACACCCCTCCCTATCTCTGTAACCTCCTCCTGCCCCTACACCCCTCCCTATCTCTGTAACCTCCTCCAACCCCTACACCCCTCCCTATCTCTGTAACCTCCTCCAGCCCCTACACCCCCTCCCTATCTCTGTAACCTCCTCCAGCCCCTACATCCCCTCCCTATCTCTGTAACCTCCTCCAGCCCCTACACCCCCTCCCTATCTCTGTAACCTCCTCCAGCCCCTACATCCCCTCCCTATCTCTGTAACCTCCTCCAGCCCCTACACCCCTTCCCTATCTCTGACACTTCCTCCAGCCCCTACACCCCTCCCTATCTGTGCAACCTCCTCCAGCCCCTACACCCCCTCCCTATCTCTGTAACCTCCTCCAGCCCCAACACCCCCTCCCTATCTCTGTAACCTCCTCCAGCCCCTACACCCCCTCCCTATCTCTGTAACCTCCTCCAGCCCCTACACCCGCTCCCTATCTCTGTAACCTCCTCCAGCCCCAACACCCCCTCCCTATCTCTGTAACCTCCTCCAGCCCCAACACTCCCTCCCTATCTCTGTAACTTCCTCCAGCCCCGACACCCCCTCCCTATCTTTGTAACCTCCTCCAGCTCCTACACCCCCTCCCTATCTCTGTAACCTCCTCCAGACCCCTACACCCCCTCCCTATCTCTGTAACCTCCCCCAGCCCCTACACCCCCTCCCTATCTCTGTAACACCCTCCAGCCCCTACACCCCCTCCCTATCTCTGTAACCTCCTCCAGCCCCCTACACCCCCCTCCCTATCTCTGTAACCCCCTCCAGCCCCTACACCCCCTCCCCATCTCTGTAACCTCCTCCAGCCCCCTACACCCCCCTCCCTATCTCTGTAACCTCCTCCAGCCCCTACGGCCCTTCCCTATCTCTGTAACCTCCTCCAGCCCCTATGCCCCTTCCCTATCTCTGCAACCTCCTCCAGCCCCTACATCCCTCCCTATCTCTGTAACCTCCTCCAGCCCCAACACCCCCTCCCTATCTCTGTAACCTCCTCCAGCCCCGACACCCCCTCCCTATCTCTGTAACCTCCTCCAGCTCCTACACCCCCTCCCCACCTCTGTAACCTCATCCAGCCCCTACACCCCTCCCTATCTCTGTAACGTCCTCCAGCCCCTACATCCGCTCCCTACCTCTGTAACCTCCTCCAGTCCCCACATCCCCTCCCTATCTCTGTAACCTCCTCCAGCCCCTACACCCCTCCCTATCTCTGTAACCTCCTCCTGCCCCTACACCCCTCCCTATCTCTGTAACCTCCTCCAGTCCCTACACCCCCTCCCTATCTCTGTAACCTCCTCCAACCCCTACACCCCTCCCTATCTCTGTAACCTCCTCCAGCCCCTACACCCCCTCCCTATCTCTGTAACCTCCTCCAGCCCCTACATCCCCTCCCTATCTCTGTAACCTCCTCCAGCCCCTACATCCCCTCCCTATCTCTGTAACCTCCTCCAGCCCCAACACTCCCTCCCTATCTCTGTAACTTCCTCCAGCCCCGACACCCCCTCCCTATCTTTGTAACCTCCTCCAGCCCCTACACCCCCTCCCTATCTCTGTAACCTCCTCCAGCCCCTACATCCCCTCCCTATCTCTGTAACCTCCTCCAGCCCCTACACCCCTTCCCTATCTCTGACACTTCCTCCAGCCCCTACACCCCTCCCTATCTGTGCAACCTCCTCCAGCCCCTACACCCCCTCCCTATCTCTGTAACCTCCTCCAGCCCCTACACCCGCTCCCTATCTCTGTAACCTCCTCCAGCCCCAACACCCCCTCCCTATCTCTGTAACCTCCTCCAGCCCCTACACCCCCTCCCTATCTCTGTAACCTCCTCCAGCCCCTACACCCGCTCCCTATCTCTGTAACCTCCTCCAGCCCCAACACCCCCTCCCTATCTCTGTAACCTCCTCCAGCCCCTACACCCCCTCCCTATCTCTGTAACCTCCTCCAGCCCCTACACCCGCTCCCTATCTCTGTAACCTCCTCCAGCCCCAACACCCCCTCCCTATCTCTGTAACCTCCTCCAGCCCCAACACTCCCTCCCTATCTCTGTAACTTCCTCCAGCCCCGACACCCCCTCCCTATCTTTGTAACCTCCTCCAGCTCCTACACCCCCTCCCCACCTCTGTAACCTCCTCCAGACCCCTACACCCCCTCCCTATCTCTGTAACCTCCCCCAGCCCCTACACCCCCTCCCTATCTCTGTAACACCCTCCAGCCCCTACACCCCCTCCCTATCTCTGTAACACCCTCCAGCCCCCTACACCCCCCTCCCTATCTCTGTAACCCCCTCCAGCCCCTACACCCCCTCCCTATCTCTGTAACCTCCTCCAGCCCCCTACACCCCCCTCCCTATCTCTGTAACCCCCTCCAGCCCCTACACCCCCCTCCCTATCTCTGTAACCTCCTCCAGCCCCTACACCCCCCTCCCTATCTCTGTAACCTCCTCCAGCCCCTACACCCCTCCCTATCTCTGTAACCTCCTCCAGCCCCTACATCCGCTCCCTACCTCTGTAACCCCCTCCAGCCCCCTACACCCCCTCCCTATCTCTGTAACCTCCTCCAGCCCCTACACCCCCTCCCTATCTCTGTAACACCCTCCAGCCCCCTACACCCCCTCCCTATCTCTGTAACCCCCTCCAGCCCCTACACCCCCTCCCTATCTCTGTAACCTTCTCCAGCCCCTACACCCCCCTCCCTATCTCTGTAACACCCTCCAGCCCCTACACCCCCTCCCTATCTCTGTAACCTCCTCCAGCCCCTACACCCCCTCCCTATCTCTGTAACACCCTCCAGCCCCCTACACCCCCTCCCTATCTCTGTAACCCCCTCCAGCCCCTACACCCCCTCCCTATCTCTGTAACCTTCTCCAGCCCCTACACCCCCCTCCCTATCTCTGTAACACCCTCCAGCCCCTACAACCCTCCGAGATCTCTGCGCTCCTCCAATTCCGGCCTCTTGAGCATCCCCCGATTCCCATCGCTCCGCCATTGGCGGCCGTGCCTTCAGCTGTCTGGGGGGGGCCCTGGCTCTGGAATTCCCTCCCTAAACCTGTCCAACTCTCTCTCTCTCTGTATCTCTGTGTGTGTGTGTGTCTCTGTTTTTCTCTCTCTCTGTCGCTGTGCCTCTCTCTGTGTCTCTCTCTGTGTCTCTCTCTGTGTGTCTCTCTCTCTCTGTCTCTGTCTCTCTCTCTCTCTGTCGCTGTGCCTCTCTCTGTGTCTCTCTCTGTGTCTCTCTCTCTCTGTCTCTCTGTCTCTCTCTCTCTCTGTCTCTCTCTCTCTCTGTCTCTCTGACTCTCTCCCTTTAACTCTGTCTCTCTGTCTGTCTCTCTCTCTCACTCTGTCTCTCTCTTTCTCTCTCTGTCTCTCTCTCTCTGTCTCTCTCTGTCTCTCTCCCTTTAACTCTGTCTCTGTCTGTCTCTCTCTCTCTCCTTTAAGACGCTCCTTAAATCCGACCTCTTTGACAGGATATCTCCCAATGTGGCTCAGGGTGAGATTCTGTCTGAGTTACACCCCTGTGAAGCCTCTTGGGGTCGATTCACTGGGTTCCAGGTGCTAAATAAATGCAGGTTGTTGTTAATCCTCCCTCGATGTTCCTGACCTTTGCCCCCTCACAGCTCCCATTCTTGGATCTGAGTTTGGACAGTCAGAGCAGACGGGTCCCTGGCTATCAAACCCTCCTGGATAGGACAGAGTGCCATGACGAGAGGAGTGAGCACAAAGCAAATGTTACTGAAGATATTTCTACTCCACCCAGCTCCTCCCAGAGTGGGGCCAACACCTTTCACACTTTATCCACACCAAGAGGAGGAGGCCCCATTCAGCCCCTCCTGCAGCCTGTTACACAGGAACAGGAGGAGGCCCCATTCAGCCCCTCCTGCAGCCTGTTACACAGGAACAGGAGGAGGCCCCATTCAGCCCCTCGGGAGCCTGTTACACAGGAACAGGAGGAGGCCATTCAGCCCCTCCTGCAGCCTGTTACACAGGAACAGGAGGAGGCCCCATTCAGCCCCTCCTGCAGCCTGTTACACAGGAACAGGAGGAGGCCATTCAGCCCCTCCTGCAGCCTGTTACACAGGAACAGGAGGAGGCCCCATTCAGCCCCTCCTGCAGCCTGTTACACAGGAACAGGAGGAGGCCATTCAGCCCCTCCTCCAGCCTGTTACACAGGAACAGGAGGAGGCCATTCAGCCCCTCGGGAGCCTGTTACACAGGAACAGGAGGAGGCCCCATTCAGCCCCTCCTGCAGCCTGTTACACAGGAACAGGAGGAGGCCATTCAGCCCCTCGGGAGCCTGTTACACAGGAACAGGAGGAGGCCCCATTCAGCCCCTCCTCCAGCCTGTTACACAGGAACAGGAGGAGGCCCCATTCAGCCCCTCCTGCAGCCTGTTACACAGGAACAGGAGGAGGCCCCATTCAGCCCCTCCTGCAGCCTGTTACACAGGAACAGGAGGAGGCCATTCAGCCCCTCCTCCAGCCTGTTACACAGGAACAGGAGGAGGCCATTCAGCCCCTCGGGAGCCTGTTACACAGGAACAGGAGGAGGCCCCATTCAGCCCCTCCTGCAGCCTGTTACACAGGAACAGGAGGAGGCCATTCAGCCCCTCGGGAGCCTGTTACACAGGAACAGGAGGAGGCCCCATTCAGCCCCTCCTCCAGCCTGTTACACAGGAACAGGAGGAGGCCCCATTCAGCCCCTCCTGCAGCCTGTTACACAGGAACAGGAGGAGGCCATTTCCTAAGTTTATTTATTAAAGTTACAAGTAAGGCTTACATTAACACTGCAATGAAGTTACTGTGAAAATCCCCCAGTCGCCACACTCCGGTGCCTGTTCGGATACACTAAGGGGCAATTTATCACGGCCAATGCACTCTAACCAGCACGTCTTTCGGACTGTGGGAGGAAACCGGAGCACCCGGAGGAAACCCACGCAGACACGGGGAGAAGGTGCAGACTCCACACAGACAGTGACCCAAGCCAGGAATCGAACCCGGGGTCCCTGGCGCTGTGAGGCAGCAGCGCTAACCCACTGTGCCACCGTGCTGCCCTCATTTCGCCCCTTTCTCCAGAGACTGTTACACAGGAACAGGAGGAGGCCATTCAGCCCCTCTCCTTGAGCCTGTTACACAGGATCAAGGAGAGGCCATTCAGGCACATCCTCTAGCCTGTTACACAGGAAGAGGAGGAGGCCATTCAGCCCCTTGTCAAGACCTGTTACTCACTCCCACAGGGGTATAATGGGGATATTTATATAATGAGGTATTTATGTAATTGGGGTGAGTATATAACAGGGTATTTATTAAAGGGTGTGTATATGATGGGATATATATATAATGGGGCATTTATATAATGTGTACATAATGGGGTATTTATATAGGGGGTGTATATAATGGGGATATATATGTGATGGGGGGGTGTATATAATGGGGATATATATGTGATGGGGGTGTATATAATGGGGATATATATGTGATGGGGGGTGTATATAATGGGGATATATATGTGATGGGGGTGTATATAATGGGGATATATATGTGATGGGGGTGTATATAATGGGGATATATATGTGATGGGGGTGTGTATATAATGGGGTATTTATATAGGGGGTGTATATAATGGGGATATATATGTGATGGGGGGGTGGATATAATGGGGATATATATGTGATGGGGTGTATATAATGGGGATATATATGTGATGGGGGTGTATATAATGGGGATATATATGTGATGGGGGGGTGTATATAATGGGGATATATATGTGATGGGGGGTGTATATAATGGGGATATATATGTGATGGGGGTGTATATAATGGGGATATATATGTGATGGGGGTGTATATATAATGGGGATATATATGTGATGGGGGGGTGTATATATGGGGATATATATGTGATGGGGGTGTATATAATGGGGATATATATGTGATGGGGGTGTATATAATGGGGATATATATGTGATGGGGGTGTATATAATGGGGATATATATGTGATTGTGGGTGTGTATATAATGGGGTATATATGTGATGGGGGTGTATAATAATGGGGATATATATGTGATGGGGGTGTATATATAATGGGGATATATATGTGATGGGGTGTATATAATGGGGATATATAATGTGATGTGGGTGTGAGGATTTGATGGGGGTGTATATATGGGGATATATATGTGATGGGGGTGTATATTAATGGGGATATATATGTGATGGGGGGGTTATATATGGGGATATATATGTGATGGGGGTGTGTTATATAATGGGATATATATGTGATGGGGGTTATAATGGGAAATTTGATGGGGGTGTATATAATGGGGATATATATGTGATGGGGGGTGTATATAATGGGGATATATATGTGATGGGGGGTGTATATAATGGGGATATATATGTGATGGGGGGTGTATATAATGGGGATATATATGTGATGGGGGTGTATATAATGGGGATATATATGTGATGGGGGTGTATATATGGGGATATATATGTGATGGGGGGTGTATATAATGGGGATATATATGTGATGGGGGTGTATATAATGGGGATATATATGTGATGGGGGTGTATAATGGGGATAAATATGTGATGGGGGTGTATATAATGGGGATATATATGTGAATGGGGGTGTATATATAATGGGGATATATATGTGATGGGGGGTGTATATAATGGGGATATATATGTGATGGGGGGTGTATATAATGGGGATATATATGTGATGGGGTGTATATAATGGGGATATATATGTGATGGGGGTATATATAATGGGGATATCTATGTGATGGGGGGTGTGTATATAATGGGGATTATATGTGATGGGGGTGTGTGTATATAATGGGGATACTATATGTGATGGGGGGGGTGTATATAATGGGGATATATATGTGATGGGGGGGTGTATATAATGGGGGATATATATGTGATGGGGGGGTGT